>NW_024425897.1:5137370-5232518 GCF_017311325.1 Ursus maritimus
CTGAAAGTATTTATTAATAGAATATTGTACCAGAAATTGTTGCTGAATTATCAAGAGTACATCTGTGGACCACTTAGAATATTGAAAATCCCCCTCTTTTTTTTATTCCAGTGTTTTAATGAGTTTAAAAACATGGGGCTCGGGGGGTGGGTATTTGGGCTTCAGTCCTCTGTATTAAGAGTGATAAGTCCTGCCATGCACTTCCTTTTATCTGTTTTTGTTTTTTCCAGCGTTCTACGGAAACGAATTCGAGAGGACAGAAAAGCTAACACGGCTCAGAAGGTGCAGGAGATGAAACAGAGGCTAAATGAGACTGAACGAAAAAGGAAAAGGTGGTTATATTGGCAACCTATTCTCACTAAGATGGGGTTTGTGTCATTCATACTGGTGGGTGCTTTCGTTGGCTGGACGCTGTTGTTTCAGCAGAATGTCCTATAAATAAACAGTTCTGCCCAGCAAGCTGCTGCACTCGTAGCTGACAGTGTTACGTTAGTCACAAGGGTTTGTTAGCAAACTCCTCGCACCCCAGAAACAGTGCGGTAGGATAGACACCAACCAGATAAGTGACATATTCAGTCCCCAGCCCAACATCTCAGGGCGCTGTCCCCAAACTGTAAACGGCTATCTGAAATAAAGACTTGAATGCTTGTTGAAAACTGGTACATTTTGCAACTGTATTCATACATGTTAAGCGTAATATTTCACCTGACCAGATTGAGAAATCCTTTACCACAAGGGTTTGTTTTTGGAGGCTTTCTGGATTTTAACCTGCACTAGATACAAGCAATAAATATTGTGGTTTTATCTACATTATTACTGGAAAGAAAATGACCTTTAAATAATGCGTGTAATGTATAATGTACTGTTGACATGGGCATCAACATTTTATATTCTTAACCATTTCAGGGTAAATATATTTTATAAGTATCTATTTAATCTTACTTTTGTAGTTAAATGTACTTTTTAAAAGCTCAATTTGAAAAATCTGTTACCATGAAAAAATAAATTGTGTGTTGATTCAATTGTACTGAATACCTTTTCCTAAAGAGAAGTTTGATACAAGCAGTTAGAACTAACTCTGAATAAGCAATTTTTACTATATATTTGCATTTCTTTTATGTTTTACAGTTTTCCCAATTTTAAAAAGAAAAGCAAACAAAGAAACAAAAATTTTCCCTAAAAATATCTTTGAAGGAAAATTCTCCTTACTGGCATAGTCAGGTAACATTTGGTCAAGACTTTGTAAAGAAATTGGTTTCTGTAAAGCCCATGGTGAATACTGTTTAATTTTCATGAAAATTTCAGTGTAATTACCCTTATTTATAATTGGGGTAAATCATGACTTAGGAAATAAAAATAAGGAGCAGCATTTTATTATCCATATTTTCAGTTTACTAGACTGAAGTTTTGAAGTAAAATTTTTTCAAGTTCTTTCTACTTCAATAAATAGCGTGATGATGTACAAACCTGACCTTGTCCCTTTAACTTCTTAATGGGTATTTTTAAAACATATTGTTTGATGAACTTCACTGCTCATTTGAGTGCTAGCCTTCTTCAGATCCCAACATTCCATTCAGTGTTTGACTTGTTTAACTTAAACTTTAAATAGTTATTATAAATTTAATTGCTGATATAGCAAAATCACATTATTTCGGTGGTTTTCAAGCTATGCTCATTGGATTTCTGAGGGGTCTCCGAGAGGTGGTTGGAAGGACTCCAAGCTACCCGCCTTTACTTTCAGCCAGACCATCTCTGCTTTATCTGTTTTATATGCTATGTATGATCTCTGTCTGAGGTGTATTTATTTTAAGGGGACAGTTACGATTTTAAAAACAGTTTGAAAACCATTTGTATAGATAAGTATTTTGTATTGATTTGAGTAGCCTTCTCGAATGTATTAAATTATGCTGAAAGTCTGAAAGCAGGATGTAGGTGGTACTACATATTAAATCAGATTTGTGTAACTTGTGCCTGTGTCCTAATTCAGTATTACTGTGTCCTGTAACCTTTAAATGGAGAGGAGGTAAGAGGGATATATATATTTTTTAATGTCTGTCTGTATTAAGCCTGTGTTCAGGTACCAGGACCCGTCATTGTTGGTTTCCAGCGTTTTTAATTTGCCTTGGTTTATATTTGCTAAAATACAGTATGTTACTCTGCAAGTCAAATATGGATAGATGATACGAAATTTCCAGTTGAAGATAGCCTTGCCTTAAACAAAAAGGAAGCGAATTCTGGTCATGATGCACATTGCTGCTTTGCAGGGTAAATACGCTTCGCTGGGTTCAGGATTTTAGTTTGCTTTTTGTCTGCATTCTGTCCTTCACGCGGTGTTTGTTGTAATATATCTTAACAGTCATAATCAGTGAAGGAAACATTGGTTGAGAAACTTCTGCAAGGGTTACCCATCTTTCCTCCTTTCAAACAGATGCTGATAGTGTGTTAAGTTTTTGCCAGTAATAATATTTTTGGTGGGTTCCATATACTGATTATTAAAAATACATGGCCATGTGCTGTGGTGCCCAGGGTCATCAGACTGACCCTTTATGAAAGGAGGCGTGCTAGTCCGAGGGAAGGACACAGACAAGGGCTCCTGCCTTCTCAGGGAACAGCCAGGGGACAAAGTTAGCCATCCACAATAGAGTCTACATTTTACAAAATATGTGTATCCTTAGGTCTTCCTAATATTTTCTAAATATAACAGATTTTGAAAGTCAGGTGTGTAGTTCATTTTAATCAGGTAGTATTTTTTGAATAGGTTAAGGAAGAAGAGATATTTTAAAAAGCCAGAGGATATGAACACAAAAAGCATTTGTGTTCATATCTGTCTCTACCGATAAACTGATAGCCGTCTTTGATTTAATGCCATCTTCTCTGGCTATACCAGCTGGTTATGTATTGGTCTGCAAGTTTAACTAAGTATTTTATGCTGGCCTATGAGCAGTTTTTATCTATGCTTGCATATATATAACGTGCACAAATATAATTCTCCATTCTTCAGTTTATCCACATATAAAAATAATACCTTTTCTTGAATTCTTACACAGTTAAAAAAAAAGTAATGTGTAAAAGTGTATAGAGAACTTTAGAACAATATAAAGACCATTCCTCATGTTTAGGGGTATTTTATATATGTGCTCTGTCCTTTTCCTATTCTATCTTCAAATTAATACTGACTGTGTATTAATATTTCAACCATGAAATGAACAAGAGAAAGGAGATAAAGTGTGTTGTTGTTTTTTTAAATAGCTCTGCTTAACAGGCATGTCATAAGAAGGGACTGTAACTCTTAATTTTATGTATACTTGTGCTTATCCCCTTCATTTTAAATAAACTAGAATTGATGGTATGAATAAAAAAATAGGTATTGGTTTGAAAAGTAGTTTATGATACAGAGCAGAGCTCTACTCTTCAAATCAGGTCCTTTGCTTTCAGTGTCGGTTCACAGTGGTGGTTGCTGCCGTGTATCGATTGTTTACTAGGTGCCAGGCACTGTGCTAATGAGCACTGTCGTAGTTTAGCCTATTTAATCCTTACAACAAGCTTCTGGGGTAGGTGGTGGTGTTATGAAGCCATGATCAGCCTGAGACTGGACATTTCTACATTGTTTTATGCTGCTGTCTTTGAACAGTCCCCTATATGTAGTGTAGTTTAGAATTAGATTATTCTCAACGAAAGACTTACCCTCTGCGAGTCATCTCCCTCTTAGAAAAACACATCCGACTAGATTCTATGTAAATAGACACAGGCCAGAACCTGATTATGTTAGAAATACCGTCATTAACCTTTTCGTACTCCATTTCAGCACGTACCTACATCTCCAGAGTGCCTGCCTGGCTATTGTACAGATTTTAAAACCTAGTCTGCCGTACTTTTTACTTTCAGACACAGAACTTACAGAGGTTTTATTTTAATGTAGTCTGTTATAAGCCTAACTCCATTATGTATCATCCACTTCTTCCCGTGCTCAGGCAGAAGTCTAAGAATCACGCCTTCTGTAAACATCGATGTGTTTTTTCGTACAGCGGTCCACGTGGGTTTGTTAGGGGGGGCGGGGAGTAAGGAGCAAGGGTGCGGATCTCCGAATCTGCTGCACCCCAGGGTGGGGGAAGCCGAGGTCAGTCTTGGTGCAGTGATCCTGGTCTGAAACTAAGTGCGTCTGTTCTGTGTTCTTATTTCTACGTCGGTGGCTAATTTAAGTCTCTCTTACTTTAAGAAACCTTTAATTTGGGCTTGACTTGTTTAGGGGATAGGGGCACAAAATCTTACAAATAAAAAATTTGAAGGTAATACTCTTCCACATGACAAAACTAAGTTCTCCTGACTTAATATGCAGGTCTTGGTCATTCCCTGGATGATTTATTCTGGAGTGGACCTGTTTCCTTCATCTTTTTCCCTAGTTCATTTGTTTGGATTTGATTCCATTTTTTTCTTACACTTCTTTTCAAAGCAGTGTTTATAGGACAATATCACCAACAGCCCCTCCAAGAGTGAATGAATATTTTAGAACTTCCAGCTCTCTCATTCCATCCGATATGTTACGTGTAAGTGATGACGTGCTTTCATGGGAAGAAATGGGTTGTGTAAGCAGGTGCCCGGGATCCCCCGTCAGATACTGCGCCCTTTAGGCTAAATTCCATGTACTCACCATAATATAGCCATTTCGCTGTTCATCCAGATTTGACAACTTAAGCTTTTAATTGAGGAATTTTAAGCTACTCACTTTCTTGGGTAGTGTCTGAAAGAATAGACTTCTAGGAAAATGGTATGAGTTGGGCCATGTCATTTTTCCCTTACCAACAGGAAGTTTCTCAATATTTACCACATTCAGATTGCTCCAAGAACAGCCAATTCTGCACAGTGCTTTTCCTCAACACTCTTCAGAGAAATGGTTGTCTCCTTTGGCTACTAAATTTATTTGGGGAGAATTTTTCCTCACTGTCAGTTATTCCATCGCAGAGCGTTGCTAAGTGGAAGCAGTGCATCAGAAGAGAAGCTTTTACTTGGGTTGAAAGGCTTTGTCTTTATCAGTGACAACCTGACAAAAAGTTTTAAAGAGCTCTGACCATCTCTGTGAAGTCCACTGGGAGAATGAAAAGCTCAGTCCCTTGAACTCTCTCTTTTGGTGTTACAATGTACAGTGGAATATGGAAATTATAGGATATAGTGGCAACCTTACTTATGGAGTCCAGTACTCTCTGGCTTTTCGTTACATAGCGTATTTTGGGGAGCTATAAGGAGAATTGCATGGGTATCTTTTTTTCTTTATGGAGACCATTTTTTTAAAGAAAAGCACCAATTCTTTATTGTTGCTCTAATTTGACATAGATTTTGTAGACACAATGAGGTTGGTATTTCAAATTACTATTAAAAAAACCAAGTTTTGGGGGGTTTGGTGAATTCAAGAGAAGGAAACTAGATAAGTTTGTTTTGTCTAGAAGGCAATGCTTTGCTCACCTTACAGAAGGTTTTATGATTCTTTTCAATAAAAAAAATAAAAAATAGTGCAAATATCTGGTGGCAAAAAATACTTCGGAAGCAGTTTTGACTTTCCATTACTTCAGGTGTGGAACCAGCTTGGGAAGATCGTTCTCTGTCTGTAAACCTGGCTGTGTGCCAGAGTAAGGGCAGTGGGCAGTATGTGAAGCATGGCTAATTATTCCACTTAATTTCTTTGAACCCATTTTATTTTGACTTGTTGAACACATGATTCAAGTGAACATATTTTTTCCTAAAATACAGCCCATTTGTCTTCAGTCTTGCAAATAAATACGTTCTTTAAAAACAGTTAACGCTCCCAATGATTTTATCTTCTTTTCTTGTCCCCCAGAATAATATCTACAAAGAAAAAAGAGTGAATTTTTTAAAACGTTGTCAGGTTCTTTTAGTTGTTGTTACACACGATAGCTTCTCCTTGATAAGTGAATCTCTAACACCGTGCTGGGGAAAACAACAGTGTTTGTTGGACACATGCTGTTCTGCCAGTCAGCTTAAATACACCATCTAGATTTAATCTGCTTAACACCTCTTCTAGCTACATTACCCTATTTTAAAATAAGGAAACCGAGTCAGAGAATAAGTAACTTGCCCATGATTGCACAGCTAGTACATGACAGTTGAAATTCAGACTCCTGTCTGTAGAATTCCAGTAACTCCAAACCTCATGCTGCTTCCATTATGACACATGGACTCTGTTTCTAAATGAAAAAAATTAGACAACTCCTTTTACCTGTTAAAATCCAAAGTAACGCTCTTTATTTTTTAAGTGAAACAAAGTTTTTATCTCCAAAAGAATTTGTGAAAACAGTCTGAATTAACACTGAACCAGAGAAATACTGGAACATCAGAATATTCTCTAAACCAAACCATTATTTCATTCACCTTGATTGATTGGATTGAGTTACTTTGTTTTGATGAGCAGATTTTCTGCACGAGTAGGAAATAAATCCATATTTTGCAGCGATCAGAGTCAGTAGGAAGTACCTTTCCTTACTTCCATCCAGCATGGTGTAGGGTTCGGCAGGGCCCTGCAGTAAGCACCTGCGGTAGGTTTTGTGACTCACAGACATCTGGTGAGAATGTTTTCTTAATGACTTGACATTTCTGTGTCCGTGCTGGACAACAAGGAGATAGAGCTGTTCAGAACACAAGGTGCTCGGGATTGTTACTCTTCAGTAGAGTCAGTAGTCAGGAGGAAGCTCAGCTCACAGTATCTTGAGGGTTTTTGACTAAATGTTTTGGGAGAATGTGTGGACATGGTTTATATTCCTATTTTATGTGGAGACACAACAATGACAAGTATTTAGATTTGGGGTTTTTTTGTGATAAGGAAGTCGGGAAGAAAAATACCGTCTCAAAAGTTCAGTTATTTGCAAATATTATGAAATACCATCAAAAACTGCCCTTAAAATAGCTATTTCATCTGTTACTTAAGTTCTCATTAATCTTCACTTTTTGACATTAAAATACAATAAATCTGTCAGTTATTTTATGTCTTTTTTTTTATATTGGTAATAATTTAAATCATGTCACTTTGGTTCTGTATTGCTATAATCATTAGTATTATCCTTCGGGACAAAAAAAAAAGCATGCTGCTAATAGTCTGTGATTTAAAGATTTAAGTCAACTTTATGTTGAAACATTACATTCCTAATTTTTAGCAGTATGATACAGTGGAGGTCCAAATTGGATTAGACTTTTGCATTGAATCCCAAAGTATTGGTAAGTCTAGCGCATACCATATAATCTTGCGAAACTGTTGTGGGTACAGTTTTTTAAACCTGTCTGTCTGTCAGTATCTCACATGGAGGTCATTTCTTAAGTAATACAGGATGACCTGAGAAATTCATTGGTAATCCTCGAAAAAGCCATATGAGTTATGGTGCTTTAACATGAGTCTACCTCACACCACCAGTTCTGTTTGAAAATCGAGCACATAAACAGATTTACCAAGATAACAGTGAAGCACTTAGTGTGGTTGAATGTGACATGTTGGAATGTTTTTTAGTTGCCTTTTTAGTTCATTGTTAGTCCTTTTATGTTTGTCTCTATCTATGTACGTCTGCGTGTTTGGTCAATATGAATTGAATAGATGACTTCTTATTTTATGTTTTAGGCCAAGATTGACAGACACCTAAATATTCATGACTTGAGAATATTCTGCAGCTATAAATTTTGAACCATTGATGTGCAAAGCAAGACCTGAAGCCCACTCCGGAAACTAAAGTGAGGCTTGATAAACCTGTAGATTGCCTCACATATGTCTGTTTACAAAGTAAACTTTACATCCAGGGAACGAAGAGAACCACCAGCAGAAGACTTTGCAGAACCCCTAATTTGATGGATTGTTAAGTTTTTTAATACGTGTATGAAATGTAGAAAGATGTAAAAGAAATAAATTAGGAGAGACTACTTTGTATTGTTCTGCCATTCCTACTGTATTTTTATACTTTTTGGCAGCATTAAATATTTTTATTAAATAGCCTATGTTGGTTTGTGTGCGTTATCTTAGGACAGTTCTGCTTCAGATAATGAATGTTTCCTTAAAGGGTTTAACTCCACTTTTTTATAACCTGCAGTTGACATTTAAATCGAAATTGGTTCAAAACGCTGGTCACTTTTTAAGATCTTTTTTAGTTACCTCTCAAATAGTCTTCCTATCAAAACAGGTTAGGTGGAAGCACAAAAGAAAAGTTATAATATTCCTTTTGTTACTTAGAAAAGTTATGAATGTGGATAACGGTATTAAATTATTTTCAAATATGTACAGTAATTCAGTGCAATTTTTACAATCACTGTTACTCTTGTGTTGGACATCGTGCTTTTCTCAGACATTTCCTGTTATAAAAGATCAAGAGTTCCTTCCTGAGTGAGGCTTTTGGCTTCTTTACCATCTAATTTCCCAACTAAGTTTTGAGTTTGGGCTACATACCCAGTCAGTCGTCAGGTTGCCGGTGATATTCTTGTTGTCTAGACGAGACACTCAAGCCTCCGTGTCATGTGAGCATCAGTTTAACAGTCTGACAAACTCGTAATTGTTTTTGTTTTGCCAACTGTGAAAGTTTGATAATACCGTTCACTGAATATGTCTCTTTCATCTTTTAAAAATGCAGTGACTCACCTATGTTTCTTTTGCCTCGTTTTCCAGCATTTTTGGTTTATTTTAGGAGTAAGCAAACTCTTAACCCCTAGTAAATCTTTCATAAAGAATGCATGAAAAGGTCATTATACCACAAAATAGTACAGCAAGGTAATCCTCTTTTTATGTCAACAAAGTTCTCCAAGGTCATCTACACTCAACTAACTCCTTCTATTTCCCATTTCCCATCTACCCTTTACCCAACTAGTGTCTGACTCTCTTGTATCACTCCAGAAGTGACCCAGGACAGTCGTCTTAGCCCGTACTGTAGCCAGAGAGAGTTTACTCTGCAGTTTTTACCTTATATGACTTCTTTTTTTTTTTTTTTAAGATTTTATTTATTTATTCGACAGAGATAGAGACAGCCAGCGAGAGAGGGAACACAAGCAGGGGGAGTGGGAGAGGAAGAAGCAGGCTCATAGCGGAGGAGCCTGATGTGGGGCTCGATCCCAGAACGCCGGGATCACGCCCTGAGCCGAAGGCAGACGCTTAACCGCTGTGCCACCCAGGCGCCCCAACCTTATATGACTTCTTGACAACAACGTTAAGAACTCCTTCTTGGAAGCTTTCTCCTTAAACTCAGTAAGACCTTTCTTTGCTTTCATTGCCTCCGTTTTTCTGCCTGACTCTTGATTTTTTGTGGTAAGAACACTTAACATGAGATCTGTCTTAACAAATGTTTAAGTGTATAATACATTATTATCGACAGTAGTTACAAGTGTTATATAGCAGATCTCTGTAGAGTTTTTTCATCTTGCTTAACTGAAATTTTATGCTTGTTGAATATAATTCCCATTTCCTCCTGCCCCATCCCCAGCCATTGGCGACCACCATTCCACTCTGATTCTATGAATTAGACTATTTTAGACACTTGATGTAAGTGGAATCCCCCCGTATTTGGCTTATTGTGACGCGTTTGTTTTACCTAGCATAATGCTCTCAAGGTTTATCCATGTTTCTGCAAATCACAGAATTTCCTTTTTTAAGGCTGAATAGTATCCCATTATATGCATACATTTGACTCTTGACCAACATGGGTTCGGAACACTGACCCCCACACAGTCAAAAGTTTGTGTGTAACTTTTGACTCCTCCAAAACCTAACTAGTAAAAGCCTGCTGTTGACTGGAAGGCTTACCAATAACATAAACAGCTGGCACCTGTTTTGTATGTCCTGTGTATTCTATACTGTATTCTTACAGTAAAGTTGGCTAAAGAAAAGATGTTATTCAGAAAAACGTAAGGAAAAGAAAATACATTTAAAGTACTGTACTATGTTATACCATAAGTTTATGTTCTCTGTTTATAAGATTAATCATCTACCTGTATTAGTATTGTCTTATATGATACAAAATACTGTAGATGTGATACATATTACTGACACTAGACATCAGAAATGAAAAGGTAATCTGAAAAATTCAGATTTCTTTATAGGAATAATGATTCATGAGTTGATAACAAAAAAGCAATATGATTGCTTTATGGTAACCTAGTGTAATCAACACAGTTGCTTCACAGTGGCTTAGTGTAATCAATATGATGGCTTCCAGGTAGCCTAGCATTACGTTAATGAATGAATCGTTATAAAATTTTTATGGCATACAGTAATACAGTCCATCATAATACAGTATTGGAAACATTAACATGTGATACATCTAGGCAACATGGTTCATCTGTGAGTTTTTTCAAATTGTTGCAAATCTCCAAAAAAAATGTCCTATGTATTTTTGAAAAAAAATCTGCAAATAAGTGGACCCATACAGTTCAAACCTGTGTTGTTCAAGGATCACCTGTATATGTCACATTTTCTTTATCCATTCATCTGTCAGTGCGTTAGGTTGTTTCCACGTCTTGACTCTCATGAATGGTGCTGCAGTGAACATGGGAGTGCTAATATCTCTTCAAAGTCCTGACTTTTTTTTTTTTAAGATTTTTTATTTATTTTTTTGACAGAGTGAGAGAGCACGAGCAGGGGGAACAGGGGGAACAGTAGTGGCAGAGGGAGAAGCAGGCTCCCCGCCAAGCGGGGAACCCAATGCGGGGCTCGATCCCAGGACCCTGGGATCATCACCTGAGCCGAAGGCAGACGCCCAACCATCTGAGCCACCCAGGTGCCCCTCAAAATCCTGACTTTTAATTCTTGAGGATAAATACCCAGGAGTGGGGTTGCTGGATCATGTGGTAGTTGTATTTTTAATTTTTGAAGGAACCTCCATTCACCATAGTGGCTGCACCATTTCTCATTTTCACCAGCAGAGCACAAGGGTTCCAATTTCTCCACATCTTCAACACTTGTTTTTGATAATACAACCATGACAGGTATAAGGTGCTATCTGTGTGTGTGTGTGTGTGTGTGTGTGTGTGTGCGCGCACACGCACACTTTTCCCTGATTAGAGCATTTTTTTATATACCTGTTGGTCATTTATATGTCTTTGCATAACTGTCTATTCTTTGCCTTTTAACTGGTTTATTAGCTTTTCTGCCATTGAGTTGTAGGAGTTCCTTATATATGTTTTGGAGACTAACCTTTTGTCGGGTACATGGTTTGTAAATATTTTCTCCCATTTAGTAGGTTGTCTTTCCACTCTGATGGTTTCTTTTCTGACTCTTGAACATTGGAGCTCCCAAGGACTCTCTCTTTGGGCCTTCAACATACTTACTTTGATGGATCTATCTTGGCCCAAGTCTTTCTCTGATTCCTCTGTGCTGATGATACGCAACTTCCTCCAGTGCTGCCCCGGTGTTAGCTCTGAGTTAAAACCCATATATCCAATTCCACAAATGGTAACGGCATAAATTTCTTAAACCCCAAAATGGAATGTTAATTTCCCTCATCCTGAACTCCCCTTCCTGCTCTTTTCTAATTAATTTGGGGCACCCATCAGAAACCTGAGATTTATTCTGAATTCCTCTACTTAGGCTCCACGTCCAGTCGGTCACAAAGTTCTGTTAATCCTACTCACATTTTCATTACAGATGGGGACCACAGCAGTAGACTCTCCTGCCTCCTGTGACACACCTGTTTGCACCAATCCGCTCTGCACAGCCTCCCAAGTGATTGAAAATAAAGATCTGAGTGTTACCCTCCTTAAAATTAGCTAATGGCACCTTAGAAAAACTTGCCTTTGTTTTAAATCCCGAAGCCTCGCATGCTGTGTGCACCATTTCATCTTTGGGCTGTTACCTGACGTCCTCCTTTTTTTTTTTTTTGCTTTTTTTGTTTCATCCTTTTACCGAAAAATAATTGACATTGTTACTGTATAAGGTGTACAGCATGGTGGTGTGATATCCATATATTGTGAAATGATCCCCACAGTAGGTTTAGTTAATACCCATCTACCTTCTTATATAGGTAAACAGAAAAGAATTCTTGTGATGGGAACTCTAAGGATCTATTCTCTTAACTTTCATGTGTGTATCACACGGCAGTGCTAACTAGAGTCATCATGCTGTGCGTTACATCCCTAGTACTTATAACTGGAAACTTGTACCTTTTTCCGGTTCTCCCTCATCACCCCCAACCATCCACCTCTACTAACCACAAATTTGATCTCTTTTTCTGTGAGTTTACTGTTTTGTTTACACATGAGTGGATTACACATATTAAGTGAGATCATACAGTAGTTGTGTTTCTCTTCTTTCACTTAGCATAGGTCCATCCATGCCACAAATGGTAGGATTTCCTGTTATTTTTTTTTATGATTGAATGATGTTCCACTCCTCATCCAGTCATCCATTCATGAGCACCTAGGTTGTTTCCATGTTTTGCCTGTTGTAAATAATGTTGCTATGAACATGGGAGTGCAGATACCTTTTTGAGTTAGTATTTTTTATTTTTCAGTATATTCCCAGAAATGGAATTGCTGGATGACAAGTAGTTCTATTCTTAATTTTTTTTTTAAGATTTTATTTATTTATTTGACAGAGAGAGAGACAGCCAGCGAGAGAGGGAACACAAGCAGGGGGAGTGGGAGAGGGAGAAGCAGGCTCCCAGCAGAGGAGCCTGATGTGGGGCTCGATCCCAGAATGCCGGGATCTCGCCCTGAGCTGAAGGCAGACACTTAACGACTGTGCCACCCAGGCGCCCCCTATTCTTAATTTTCTGAGGTGCCTCCATACTGTTTTCCTTAGTCACTGTACCAACTTACATTCCCACAAACAGTGCACAAGGGTTCCCTTTCTCCACATCTGTCTCTTGTCTTTTTGGTGATGGCCGTTCTAACAAGCATAAGGTGATATCATGGGGGTTTTAGTTTGTATTTCCTTAATGATTTGTGATGTTGAACGTCTTTTCATGTTCCTGTTGGTCATTTGTATATCTTCTTTGGAAAAATGTTCAGGTACCTTGCCCATTTTTTAATTGAATTATTTGGATTATTTTGCTGTTGAGTTGTGTGAGTTCTTGATATATTTTGGACATTAACCCTTTGTCAGATACACGGTTTGCAAATATTTTTTTTCCCACTTCGTAGATTGTCTTTTCACTTTGTCGATGGTTTCTTTTGCTGTGCAGAAGCTTTTTAGTTTGATGTAGTTTATTTTTGCTTTTGTTGCTTATGCTTTAAGTGTGACTGCTGTCCGTAATGGGCACCCTAAGGGGCAGCTATGTTAAACCATTTGGAATTAGTGCAATATTCCTTGCTCATTAATTTGTTGAATGAATATTTATTGAACACTTATGTGCTAAGCACAATACTAGGCCTTGCATATTCAGTGACTGGGGGGAGAACACGTTTGTGGTCTGCTACAGTCTTGTGGGAGAGCTAAACAGTCACCATGTAAATAAGCAAATACGTGACTAAAACTAGTCATAAAGTGCTGTGATGAACAAAGGTACCTACTTAGATGTGGAGAAATGGGCTTTCCAGACTTGGGAAATCAGAAGCAGAGTTATTATTCAGGCATACTGGGACACTCCGCTGCTTTCCTTGGATAAGGATAGGGCTTTACAAGAAGTCTGGCTCAGGAAAAGGAGAGGCCAGTGTTTAAAGGCATTAGGTTAAAGGAAAGTGCATGGATTGCTACTGTCTGTTCTTTTGGAAGCCTCCAGTTTGAAAAGGGCAGTGGCAAGGCAAGAATCCGTTTTCAGACCTGGTGAGACCCTACCCTCTTGTCTTTGAGACTCATGGACACGTGACTCCTGAGGTTTCTGGGGTCTAAGGGAAATTAACAGAAGCTATATCTCCCACTGCCCTGTGTGATCACCTTACTTTTGATAAAAGTTTATCTTAATTGAATTAGGGATTTAATGTAACCTGCTGGGTCTTTCGATGGATCTTTTCCCAGCAGTTCTTACCACACCTGAAATGCTGCAGCTACTTTCAAAATGAAATTGATGTGAAAGCCCCACCGCCGCGATTGTACTTTGGACGGAGTATTGGGAACCCCAAGGGGTGAGCAGTGAGCTGACTCTTCCCAGGTGGAGACCGGATGGCTTATGGCATGAGACATCTGGGCGGCGGAGGGATTCTGAGACCAAACCAAACAGCAAAATTCGCCTGCTGTTCCAGTACGTCAGATTGCCCGGCCCAGTGAACAGTTTAAGGAAGTCGAGATAACAGCAAGGTAGCCCAATGTACAACTGGGCTGTAGAAATACTCAAGGCTGCCCCCAGAAGTTGACCAGTGGGTAAGAGAGGTCCCAGGGACACTCTCTCTGGCTGCCATGCAGTGGCATTCCAAGCAGAAGTTGGATAACTACCATTTTAGGGGGCACTTGGGTGGCTCCGTTGGTTAAGCGGCTGCCTTCAGCTCAGGTCATGATCCCAGAGTCCTGGGATCAAGTCCTGAATTGGGCTCGCTGCTCATCCGGGAGCCTGCTTCTCCCTGTCCCCCTCTCCCCTGCTTGTGCTCACTCATGCACTCGCTCACTCTGTCAAATGACCTTAACAAAAACAGCAACAAACTACCATTTTAGGTGTGGAGGGGAGAATGGAACTGAGAAATGCTGTAACTTTACATGTCTTTGAGGGTAAAATGTGCCATGGGTTACAGAAGCAAATTGCAAGAAGGGGGAAAGAAATCAGAATTCCTCTAAGTAGTAATTACGTTGGCCTGTTGTGTTCTTATGGGTGAGACTGGAAAAATCTGTGCTAGAGCTCTGTAAATTGTGCACAGTAAATGAGTGAGGCAAAAAACAATAGAAGAAATTGACATTAAAGCAAGGAATGAAAACTAATATGCTTGGAAAATAATAGTGTTTAAGTAGAAAACTAAAAATTCAGATGACTGTAAGATGATTCAATTTAAGTGTTAAATCTGATTTCAGTCCAGTTCTGTGTAGAATTTATGGCAGGAACCTTTACTCCTTACCAAATATTCTGTTTACTCATCTGTGTTTCCCATTTCCCGGCCCCACCCCAGCAGCTGCATGGGGCATGTGACTAGTTCTGACAGTGAAATGTGAAAAGCAGTGAGGTGGAGAGAGCCCACGCACAATTCTCCTGGCACTTCCCCTGCCCAGGCAACTGAGGCCAGGGGTTCCGATGGTTTAGTTAAAAGATGGTGGAGTCTGCTGGCCTAAGTCCCTACAAGTGGTAAGGCCAAACGGAGTGTCTTGCTAGCCTTCAGGGGACATGTAATGAGTGAGAAATGAACGGTAGTGTCAAGCCACTGATATTTTGGGATTGCTTATCCATAACATAGACAACTGAGATACAGAAGGATGGTAACACACTACAAGTGTTGGGGGTTGGGAGGGGAGATGCATATATTGCATTTTTATGGCAACTTTGCTGGGGTCCAGGGCTTTTAATCGAGGAAGAGAGGCTACCCCACTCTTAAGAAAAGATTGTTGTAATGTGGTCAGGAAGTTCTTCTTTCTACCAAAAATCGATATTGATCTATTCAAATTAAGTGAATTCTACAGTTAAGCTGTCACCTAGCTTTAAAGTGCAGAGATGGACTTTCTTCTACAGGGAGATAGAAATTTTAAAAGATACATTAAGTGTGGACATACACACTAGAACAATTACAGATGTGGAAGAATGTTATGGACATTGTCGAACAAAGGAAATCAATTGTCCTGGAGAAGAAAAAATTACTGGTGTTCATTAGTAAGAATGTGTAAAGTTAGTGTAATCAGGAAAAATGAGTACCTTTTGAAGAGACCAAACCGAAGCACTGGGAGAAGTGGAAATAGAGGGGCCACACCACCTCTTAGAGCTCAGGAGAAAGGAGCAGGTGTACGGAGCGGCCTCGTGACCCGGGAGGCTCCCTGAGCCTTGGAAGACCGTCATCCTGGAGCTCCCGGCCAAGCCATGCTGCCCTTTCTGTCCTTGGAAGCAGCTTACAGTGCCTGCCTAGGCACGACTCAGTGGGCTGAAAGAGTCATGACGGCAGGAAGTAAACTAAGATGTGGGGGGAACCGCACTCCCCCACTGCCAAGTGAAGAGAAAGGGAATCAGGTTTAGATGTGCTGTTGCTCAGAATAATGAGCCTCCAGATGGAGGTGGCAGTTACTCCCTGAGAGGAGACCAAGTTCTCATAACCTTCTCACCCCAGGAAATCAGTGGCCATTTGCGAAGGTGACAGTAGAATGGGTTTGGACTGTCCCGTTAAATATAACAGGTCCAATGCAGTTAGTTCACCTGGAACATGGAAATACCTCCGGGTCACAGTATATCAGTTAAGAGATGTTGTGGCTACTAACAGATTGGAAAGAAGAACGGCCTACACAGGATAGAAATTCAGATACAGGGGCGCCTGGGTAGCGCAGTCGTTGGGTGTCTGCCTTCGGCTCAGGGTGTGATCCCGGCGATCTGGGATCGAGCCCCACATCAGGCTCCTCCGCTGGGAGCCTGCTTCTTCCTCTCCCATTCCCCCTGCTTGTGTTCCCTCTCTCTCTGGCTGTCTCTGTCAAATAAATAAATGAAATCTTTAAAAAAAAAAAAAAAAGCAGATACATGTAGTTCGGGACTGGTGAGCAACTTAGGGATTCATGTGCTATTTTTCTACTCTACCATATATGGGTCTTATTCTCAATACTATCTGAAGGTCTAAGATAGCTGCTTGAGTTCCAGTTATCACATTCGCATTCCAGAAGAGCAGTAGCCCTGCTGGCTCAGTCAGCTCACATTAAGCGGGTTTCCCTGAAGCTGGTAGGCCGTGTCCATTCTCATCTCAGTTGCCAGAATTTGGCCACATGCATGCACTTAGTTGCAGGGCATCTAAGTATTTCATCCGGGCGTATTGCTGCTCTGTGTAAATAGAGTTCAGCCACCCACGCACAACCTAGCGTAGGCATTACAAATAAATCCATCGCTGGAGCGCCTCGCTGGCCCAACAGCCAAGCGTCCGCGTCTCGGTTTCTTTCAGCTCGGGTTGTGATCTCAGGGTGGTGAGATGGAGCCCGGCGCCTGGCTCGTCACTCAGCTTGAGATTCTCTCTCCCTCTCCCTGCCTCTCCAGCCTGTGCACACTCTTTCTAAGATAAATAGATAAATCTTTCCTAAATAAATCCGTTGCCCTAGAAAGGGGCTGACCTCCAAGCAGGAAGCTGAATGCCTGGTAAAGGTGTTTGGTTTTGGGGAACATCACTCGGTACCTTTCTGGGTCCACATGGAAAGTGTCTTTATAGGTCATGTCTGTGGCGCTCAAGCAATACAGACTGGAAAATTGGAAGAATGAACGTAGCCCCATTTCCTCACGTAAGAATTCATATTTCGGCATTGAGTTTTCTAGGACCTGTACTTTAATAAAAACTTAAACAATATCATTCTCTAGGCGGGATTTTGGTGGAGGGTAGTAAACAGACGTATGGGAAACGCGATAACGCAACTGATGCGTATCCTTATCAAGATGTGCCGGGATCGCTCACGAATTGATTCTTGTAGGATGCAGACTTCATGGTTTGTAAGTTATATGAATCCAAAGGAGTTATTCCCACTGAATTTTTTTTAAGTCACTAAAGTATCCAAATAATTCTTAATTTGCTTGTTTGGGATAGTCACATCCACACGCAAAACTTTGTGGATATGGCTCTCGTTGGCCGTCTCCAAACTGGAGCTACGCTGGGAGGAAGATTCTAGGAAGTGTCGTTCTTGACGTGCTTCCTTAGAACCAGCCCATATGGTACCATCCCAGTCGTCTGCATCCCATTCCTCTCTCGTCAGTGCCCACAAGAGACCCTGGGAGGCAATTCAATCTGCACTGCAATTCAGCCACACTCAAGTGAGACTTGGGGTGTGCTTTTCAGAAATCTTAGCCCTCCCTGTGTATACAGGAGATTGGGGTTTTGTTTTGGGAAGCCATAGAATGTTCAAATTCCTTATGTGGACTTTGAGCTGGGAATTTAAAGCCTTGAGGTTATCATTCTCTTTTTTCCAAGTTCTCCAGCACACTTAGAAACAAGGCACTACCTCCATTTTAGTCTTTATTTTTACTCAAGGCATCTGTGGCCACAAGTACTTGGTCAGCTAGAGCCTTGCCTTCTCTAGGTATCTGATTACACGTATCTACAGATGATAATCTGAGTAACCTGTTTTGCCGGAGCATGCCACCAACTGTCCGTGTTCCTGTGAATACTGGAAATAGAGTCATTAATATCTTTAATCAGAACAGACAACCAATTTCAGAAAGCCCAGAATCAATTGAAAGAATTCGGCTTTAAGATTCCATTCCCTGGAACCGCTCCACATCCAGTACCAAATTCTGCTGTCAGGGATCAGTCAGAGGTAAGGGTATATGTAGGTATCAGTGAAACTATTTGTGAAGGAATTGATTTGGTCTCATGCAACTGTCGGAGCCAGTTAAGGGGACTCTTTAAGGCTGTTGTCTTAGCATCTGCAGCTAGAACCCGAAATGAGTGGGGCGGGCAGTGGTTATAAAGGGCTGTAAAATGGGAAAGCAAGGACAAGATGGGACCCACGAGCATGAGCTGGACCCATGAGGGTGGACTGAAAGCTATGACAGCTCTGACAGCCTCGAAAGGTACAGGTGTCCTGCAGGAGAAGCTGGCACCACCCGTCACAAAGCTGACATCCATATGTGACCCAGGGCTCGGCTCAGGGAAGGTGGAACAGCGCAGCCCACTGTTTTTCTACATCCACCGTGTGTACAAGTCATATAACGCCTACTGCTTCGTGCCAACCCTCCAAATCTCCCGTAGGTAGGTCTCTTACGGCCGCCTTAACGGGAAATGTACAAGGAGGTGAGTTCTGGGAAATGTAGTTCAGCCTAGCAGAATTGGACATGTTCCAAAGGCACCACATGGCTAATATTTGTATACTAGGATAGATATCACAAAGGATTTCCAGAGCCAGATCAACGGAACTGCTGAAAGAGACCACTCTCTAGAGAGACTGGAAATAACTTATTCTGAATCCTTCCTTGCAATGGTATTTACTGTAAGCAATTTCTGTCTGTAACTGGTCAAGCTCTTCCCCAAACTGCTAACCCTGGTGGTATGAATCTGCAAGTCATGCCGCCTTCAATTAAAACGAATCTTATTCCAGGAGGAAGGAACAGGATTCTGGTGTGCAGTGCAGTTTGTCTTGGTGCCTCTCCTGTTAAACAGTCCTTGCCCTGACGGTCCTCCAGTCTGCAGGGAAAGAAGTGCTTTGACTTTTAATGGTCTACTAACCAACACCGATCGGTTAACTAACCCCCTGTCCTGGGTTTCCCAGAACTCAATCTAAATGACTTGTAAACTAGGAAAACTGAAGATAGGTAGGTGGGGATATATATATAGGTGTACACACACACATGCACACACACACACACACACACACGGGAGCACGTACGTGTATAAACCACATCCACATAAATGGCTTTGTTGTTAGTACACATTTCACAGATCACAGCTTGGGTATAGAAAGCTGTTCATATTTTCCTATAATCGCACGTAATTTTTGCCTTGAGTAATCAGTCTGCTTAATGAGAAAATCAAGGTAATCTTTTCCAGGTAAACGTGGTCAGTCGAGGCAGGTGAAGATGTGAGACTGAGGTGCTGCCCCCCCTTCCGTCTACAGCGGCATCTGAGTCCTCACTTGCATCTCCCCCAGAGGGTGGAGAAGGGTGGGATCGCGGTCCAGGTGCATCTTCTGCGGGACTCAGTGGTCCTGCACAGCCTCCGGTTTGTGCAGACTGGGGTGCATTGGCTGGAGCCCCAGCCCGGAGGCCCCTGCAGCCCTTCCTCTCAGAAAGCTTGAGCAGGGGCTGGGAGGCTCAGAGGGCTGTCTCGTACCATCTCCTGGTACGTCTGCGCTGCTGCGGTGGCCGATGGTACCGAACATCTGGGAGGCTGGCAGTCTCCACAGGCTGCACCCTGAAACGAGGGCCCTGGCCTCTTTTGCTCTCAAACTCCACAGCGTCTCTCTGGGGTTTCTGTTATTCCTTGCCCACAGTATTACAAAACACCAGACGGTGGCTTGGACAGCAGACATTTTCTCACAATTCTGGAGGCACCATGATGAAGGTGCCTGCGAATTCACTTTCTGGCCGGAGCTCTCCGCCTGGCCTGCAGGCTTCCGCCTTCTCCCTGTGTCCTCACGCGGCCTTTCCTTGGGGACTGCAGACACAGCAAACCTTCTGGAGTCTCTCCCTCTTCTTGTAAAGGCACCAGCCCTGTTGGATTAGGGCCCCATTCTAATGACCTCATCTAACCTCAGTTACCTCCTTCAAGGCCCTGTCTCCAAAAACAGTCACATTGGAGGTTAGGGCTTCGACATGTAAATTTGGGGGGGACATAATTCAATCCATAACACCCCATTCTTGGCTTTAATGGGAAGCAGAGTGCAGGTTGTCTTCTGAGAGACACATATTTTTCTCCTAGAACATGTCCTCTCTTTTTGAAGACATTTTTCTCCTTTTTAAAAAAAATTTAAGTTCAGTTAATTAACATATACAGTATTATTAGTTTCAGAGGTACAATTCGGTCATTCATCAGTCTTACATAACACCCAGTGCTCATTACATCACGTGCCCGCCTTAACGTCCATCACCCAGTTACCCCATCCCCCGCCCCACCCCCCTCCAGCAACCCTCGGTTCGTTTCCTACGATTAAGAGTCTCTTACGGTTCATCTCCCTGATTTCATTTTTGAGGACATTTTAGTGTATCAACTCTATGCTTTAATCTCTTCGGGTTCTTAGCCTTTTTGGTACTCAAAACCTCTATTTCTTCCTCAAAAGCCCAACTCCTTTCTGGGAGGCTGGGGATGTTTCTCAACTATGGAGGGGGTTACATGGGAGTTAATTTTTTTTTTTTAAGATTTTATTTATTTATTCGACAGAGATAGAGACAGCCAGTGAGAGAGGGAACACAAGCAGGGGGAGTGGGAGAGGGAGAAGCAGGCTCCCAACGGAAGAGCCTGATGCGGGGCTCGATCCCAGAACGCCGGGATCACGCCCTGAGCCGAAGGCAGACGCTTAACCGCTGTGCCACCCAGGCGCCCCACATGGGAGTTAATTTTAAAATTAATCAAGCTCTAAACTTAAGATTTGTGTGCCTCACTCTTTGTATGTTATTACTCAGTTTTATTTTTTTTTATTTTTTTTATTTTTTTATTTTTTATTTTATTTTTTAAAGATTTTATTTATTTATTCGACAGAGATAGAGACAGCCAGTGAGAGAGGGAACACAAGCAGGGGGAGTGGGAGAGGAAGAAGCAGGCTCCCAACGGAAGAGCCTGATGTGGGGCTCGATCCCATAACGCTGGGATCACGCCCTGAGCCGAAGGCAGACGCTCAACCGCTGTGCCACCCAGGCGCCCCCAGTTTTATTTTTTTAAAGAAGCCCAACCATTATTAGCAAAAATATTTGCTTTCATGACAACACTGTGGGTTTCAGAAACCTAGATTTTAAGCCCACCATGGAGCATGGGCTCTCTCTTGTATTGTCAGGACTATCCTTCCTGATACTGAAGCATTGGCTATGTCTGACTGAGGGGGAGACGGTCGCCGTGTAACTTGCAGAGGGACAGGGGGAGACTTCAGTTAGTGTCTACACGGCGGTAGCACAGTGACTTTGGTTGGATCCCCCAAGATGAAAAACTCAACTAGCGTGGCTGCTTCTGGGCAGGGTAACTAGCCGTTTGGGAATGTAGGGGTGAATACCGCTTTTTGTAAAGTTTACTTTTTTTTTTTTTTTAACCAGGAGCATGTATTATGTAAAAAGTAGCTTCGGCACCATTAAATAATATTTCAAAAGGTCTGCTAAAAATGACATGGAAGATGTCCATGACATCTTGTGAATTCAAAAGGGAAAATTAAGTCTCCGTGGGTGTAGTGAGAGCATCGCATTGCCCGCTCACACACGCAGCTGGAAAGAATCACTCCAGAACGTTAGCCTGGGGACTGACGTAGAATTGGGGCTTTATCCCTTTTGTTTCTACACATTTTGTCTGTTTGAAATTTTTGCAACTAGCATGTGTTACTCTTATAATTAAAAATTCTTCCTAACAAAAATGTTTTGCCAGTGGGAGTAATTCTGGGTTTGACCTTTTCCTGTTAAGTTTGGGAAATTTCATTAAGAATTTTAAGCTACATTTTGTGGCTGATTCAAACCCTTTACATTCAGAGGAATTCAGCTGGGAAGGAACACCTGGGAAGTAATACCAAAAAAAGCCTCAACACCCGCCATCAGAGAACATGCCTTGTATTCACTGAGGTCGCGAGTGGAGCAAAACTAGGAACTTAAATTCAGGTTTCCTTCTTTAAGAAAGTGTGTGGGGTCCTTTCCTCCCTGCCCTGTTTTCAAGAAATTTGCAATTGTAGAAGTGCTAGGGCAGATTATTTAATAAGACTTGGTTAGGGTTTAAAGACAATGAGAGAAAGGGAGAAATGGTAACTCTTAATAATGTTAAAATACCATTTCACAGAAAACTATCGGTTCAGAGAAATTATTTTTTAAGATTTTATTTATTTATTCGACAGAGAGAGACAGCCAGCGAGAGAGGGAACACAAGCAGGGGGAGTGGGAGAGGAAGAAGCAGGCTCATAGCGGAGGAGCCTGATGTGGGGCTCGATCCCATAACGCCGGGATCACACCCTGAGCCGAAGGCAGACGCTTAACCACTGTGCCACCCAGGCGCCCCCAGAGAAATTTTTTTATACCAGATTTAGGCTGTGGGGACACACACATTTTAAAGGAAAACTATTGAAATCTTTATAAGATATAAAGTGGATTTTTATTTTTTTTATAAAGCAGATTTTTAAAAGAAAAAATATTATCTATTTTGATGCCTTGGCTCAGAATTATTGACACTGAGGCTATTTCTTAACATTTCATGGTGTTATATTCTTTCATTATTCTTTCTTATTGCTATCAATCCATTGTGCATTTGGAGGCCACATCTTATACCGCACTAATAGTTTTCTGTCATCTTTTATTGTTTTGGTGATGTGACATTGGGCTAGAGGTTTACAGGCTGCAACCAAGGTGACATTTCTTCCCATCTTCAGAGACAGCCACGTGCTCTAACCAGCTGTCTGCGCAGGGATGGCACTGGGAGACAAAAGGACATGTGCGCGATCCGTTTTACCAGCACACATTCCTGAGTGCGGTGCTAGCAGAGAGAAGAATGAGCAGCTGACCTGGTGTATTCTGCTCTTTTGTAATGTAATACAATTTCTGTAGCTTGTTAAAAAGGCCAGTACTAGCATCTCTAGCCCCATTTATATTTGAGGAGGAAATCGGCATACCAAAAAAGAAAGGAGAGTCATAAACTATCTTTCAGCTTAGATGAAGTTGAGAGACGGTTTTGCAGAACTTCAAACACAAAGAAAAGGTTTTTCTTGATGCAAAGAGGACAATCCAAAACCTTCTATGAAGGTTCTCCCGACTTCAAATATCGTTGTTGAATTAAGAGCATATAATTATTTCTAACAATAAAGACTATGTGGAAAAGGAGCAAAAATAATTTTCGTTTTCTAGATTAAAATTAACCTCTTTATTTCACCAGAATTAAATAAAAATTATCGTTTAAACAATACTCTAGGAATATATATGCCTATAATGTATATAAAGTAATTTCATTTTTATAAGAATGCATTCAAATCATCAGAAACAATTACGACTCCTCTTTAGCTGTATTTGTAGGAAAGGGGGAGAGGGAAAGAAAGAGAACGTTATTCTGTTTGAGGTTTTTTTTGGTTTGCTTTCGCTTATTCCTTCTCTAAGGTTTTTCCTTTCTGTAGGTAGGTCTGAGCTTCTGACATACATCGTTTTCCTTCTCTCTGAGGAACTTCTCTTGACATTTCTTGCAAGGCAGGTCTCCTGGCAACAAGTCCCCTCAATTTATGTCTGTCTGAAAAAGTCTTTATATCTCCATTTTTTCCAAAATTTTTATTGCGGTAAAATACACAATACATAAAATTTCCCAGTGTTAACCATTTCTCAGTGTACATTTCGGTGGTACCAAGTGCATTCACACTGCTGTGCAACCATCACCAATTCCACCTTCATCTTACAAAACTGAAACTCTGTCCCCATTAAACAATAATCCCCCAGCCCCCCTGTGCTAGCCCCTGCAATCAACATCTCACTTTCTGCCTGCGTAATTGGGACTGCTTTTAGTACTTCATATGAGTAGAATCATGCAGTATTTGTCTTTTCATGACTGGCTTATTTCACTTGGCAGAATGTCCTCAAGTTTCATCTATGTTGTAACATATGTCAGAATATCCTTCCGGTTTAACCCTGAGTAATATTCCATTGTATATACATACACATTTTGCTCATCCAGCTGTCCATCCGTGGACACTTGGGTTGCATCCACATGTTAGCAGTTGTGAAGAATGCTCCTGTAAACACGGGTGTACCAATATCTCAAGACACTGTTCTCAATTCTTTTGCATCTATACCCAGAAGTAGAATGGTTGGATCATGTGGTAATACTATTTTTCATTTTTTGAGGAGCCACCATACTGTTTTCCAGATGAACTGTACCATTTTATATTCCCATCAACAGTGCTCAAGGGCTCCAATTTCAACAACCTTGCCAACACTTGTTATGTTCTGCTTAATTTTTTTTAAGGTAGCCATCCTAATGAGTGTACTTTTTATTTGCATTTCCCTAATGATTAATGATATGGAGCGTCTTTTCATGTGCTTATTGGCCGTTTGTATATCTTCTTTGGAAAATGTCTATTCAAGTTCTTTGCCCACATTTTAAATTGGGTTGTTTGGTTTTTTTGTTGCTGAGTTTTAGGGGTTCTCTCTATATTCTGAATGTTACTCTGTTATCAGAGATATGACTCGTAAATATTTTTTCTCATTCCATGTGTTATCTTTTTACTCTGCTGATGCTGTCTTTCGATGCATAATTCTTTTTAATATTCATGAGGTCCAATTTGTCTATTTTTAATTTCGTCGCCTCTGACTTTGGTGTCATATCCAAGAAATCATGCCAAATCCAATGTCATGAAGATTTGTCTGATGTTTTTGTGTAAGAGCTTTATAGTTTTAGGTCTAAGTTTAGGTCTTTGATCCACTTTGAATTACTTTTTATTTATGGTGTTAGGTAAGAGTTCAAGTTCATTTCTTCACATGTGGATAGTCAGTCTTCACTTTTTGTTGAAAGGACTGTCCTTTCCCCATTGCTTGGTCTTGGCCTCCTTGGCAAAAGTCATTTGTCCATGCATGCAAACTTTTACTTCAGTGATCTCTGTTCTATTCCATTGGTTTACACGTCTCTCCTATGCCAGTGTCACACTGTTTTAATTACTGTAGCTTTGTAGTAAGTTTGGAAACCAGGAAGTGTAAGACCTCCAGCTTTGTTCTTTTTCAGGATTTGGGGGGGGGGCTATTTAAGGTCCCTTGTGATTCCACATGAATTTTAAGATGAGTTTTTGTATTTTTGCAAAAATCATCCTTGGGATTTTGGTAGGGATTGAACTGACTCTGTAGATTGCTTTGGATAGTATTGACATTTTAAATAATATTAAGTCTTCCAATCCATGAACATGGATGTCTTTCCATTTATTTATCTCTTCTTTAATTTTTCAGCAATGTTTTATAGTTTTCAGTGTGCAAGTCTTTCACTTCCTTGATTCAGTTTATACCTAAGTACTTTATTCTATTTGATCCTAACGTAACGGAATTGTCTTCTTAATTTCCTTTTAGAATTGTTCTTTATTGGTGCATAGAAATACATTTGATTTTTGTGTGTTGACTTTGAACCCTGCTACTTTGCTGAGTTTTTTTTTATTAGTTCTAACAATTTTTGTGCAGTCTTTAGGGTTTTGTACATAGACGATCATATCATCTGCAGACAGAGATAATTCCATTTCTTCCTTTTTAATTTGGGTGCCTTTCATTTCTTTTTCTTGCCTAATCACTCTGGCTAGAACTTCCATTAATGTGTTGAATAGAAGTCGTGAAAGCTGGTGTTCTTGCCTTGTTCCTGATCTTAGAGAAAAAGCTTTCAGTCTTTAACTACTGAGTATGATGTTTGCTGTGGGTTTTTCATATATGGCTTTTATTATATTGAGGTAGTTTCCTCCTATTCCTAGTTTGTTGAATATTTTTATCATTAAAGGGTGTTGAATTTTGTCAAATGCTTTTACTGCATCAATTGAGATGATCGTGTGGCTATTGTTCTTTGTTCTGTAATGTGGTATATTACATTGATTGATTTTCTTATGGTGAACCATTCTTGCATTCCAGAAAAAAAAAATCCCATTTGATCATGGTGTATGATCCTTTAAATATGCTGCTGATATCTGTTTGCTCATTTGTACTTTGTTGAGGATTTTTGCATCAGTGTTCATAAGGGATATTGGTCTGCAGCTTTTTTGTAGTGTTTTCTGGCTTTGGTACAGAATAAGGCTGCCTTCATAGAATGAATTAGGAAGTTGTTCCCTCCTTCATTAATTTTCTGGAAAAGCTAGAGAAAAACTGAAGTTAGTTCTTCTTTAATGTTTGGTAGAATTCACTAGTGAAGCCATTGTGTCCAGGGATTTTTCTTCATTGAGAGAGTCTTGATTACTGATTCTGTCTCCTTACTAGTTACAGGTTATTTTATTCAGATTTTCTATCTCTTCAGATTTAGTCTGATAGGTTTTGTGTTTCTAGGAATTTCTAGGGTTATACAATTTGATGGCATACAATCATTCATAGGACTCTCATATAATCTTTTATTTCTTTAGAATTGGTATTAATGTCCCCACTTTCATTTCTAATTTTAGTGATTTGAGTCTTCTTTTCTTAGTCCACTAAACGTTTGTCGATTTTCTTCATCTTTTTGAAAGAACCAACTTCGAATTTCATTGATTTTCTCTGTTGTTTTGTTATTCTCAACTTTGTTTATCTCTGCTCTAATCTTATTATTTCCTCTTTCTCCTGGTAGCTTTGGGTTTTGTTCTTCTTTTTCTGTTACCTGGATACATTTGCTCATTTGAGATCTTTCTTGTTTTTTAATATAAGCATTCGGAGCTATAAATTTCCACCTTAGCACTTCTTTCACTGTGTCACATTGGTTGTGGTATGTTATCTTTTACTTTCATTTATTTTTGTTTATTTTCTAAATTCTCTTGTGATTTATTCTTTGATCTATTAGTTGTTGAAAATATGTTATTTAATTTCCACAATTGTGAAATTTCCAGTTTCTTTCTGTAATTGATTACTAACTTTCTCCCACTGTGATCAGACAAGCTATTATGTGTCTTTTTAAATGCATTGTGACTTAGTTTGTGACAGAACAAATGGTGTATCCTGGAAAATGTCCCATGTGCCCTTGAGAAGAATGTGTTCTTGTTGGGTGGGGTGTTCTGCATATGTCTGTTAGACCTAGTTGGTTTATTTTGTTAAGTTCTCTATTTTCTTACTTACTTATTTCATGTCTGGTTGTTCTATCCACTGAGAACAGAATATTGGAGTTTACAACAATTATTTTAGAATTGTGTGTTTTTCCCTTCAAATGTTAATTTTGTTTCACATATTTTGATGGTCTGTCATTAGGTGTGTAATTATTTATAACTGTTCTATCTTCTTGCTGCATTGAAACTTTTATCAATATATGATGTTCTTCTTTGTTTCTTATAAGCTTCTAAAATTTAAAGCCTATGTTGTTTGATATTAGTACAGTCACCCCCACTGTCTTTTGATTATTATTTGTTTGGAATATCCTTTTCCATTCTTTCACTTTCAACCTATGTGTATTTTTTTTTAAGATTTTATTTATTTATGTATTTGACAGAGATAGAGACAGCCAGCGAGAGAGGGAACACAAGCAGGGGGAGTGGGAAAGGAAGAAGCAGGCTCATAGCAGAGGAACCCAATGCGGGGCACAATCCCAGGACCCTAGGATCACACCCTGAGCTGAAGGCAGAGGCCTAACGACTGAGCCACCCAGGCGCCCCTGTATTTTTGGATCTAAAGTGCCTCTTGTAGATAGCATATGCTTGGATCATGTTTGTTTATCCTTTCTGCCAATCTGTGTCTTTTGATTGAATATTTAACCCATTTATATTTAAAATAATTTTTATTAAGAAGGTACTTACTTCTGTCATTGTGTCATTTGTTTTCTATATGCCATATAGGTTTTTGTCCTTAATTTTCTGCATTACTGTCTATTTTCGTGTTTATTGATTTTTGGTAGTAGAATGTTTTAATTTCCTTCTCTCTCTCTCGTGGGTGTCTTTATTCTGTAACCTTTTTCTTTGTGGTTAGCATTTCTTGCAAGGAAGATCTACTAGTAATGAACTTCTTCAGCTTTGGCTTATCTGGGAATGTCCTCATTTCTCCCTCACTTTTGAAGGATAGTTTTGCCAGGTACAGGATTCTTTGCTCTCAGCTACTGCCCTTCCTTTAGTACCTTATATACTACAGTCCACTGCCTCCTGGCCACCAAAGTTTCTGATTAAAAAAAAAAATCTGGGGCGCCTGAGTGGCTCCGTCGTTAAGCGTCTGCCTTCGGCTCAGGGCGCGATCCCAGCATTCTGGGATCGAGCCCCACATCAGGCTCCTCTACTGGGAGCCTGCTTTTTCCTCTCCCACTCCCCCTGCTTGTGTTCCCTCTCTTGCTGGCTCTCTGTCAAATAAATAAATAAATAAATAATCTTTAAAAAAAAATATGCGAAAATCTTGTTAAGGACCCCTTGTATGTGACAATTCTCTTCTCTTGTCACACTTAAATTTATTTTTTGTTTCTCAACAATTTAATTATAATATATCTTGTGTGTCTCTTTAAGTTCATCTCAGAGTTTGTTGAGCTTCATGGATGTTTATATTCATGTCTTTCATCAAATTTGGGGAAATTTTGACAATTATTTCTTCAAATAGTCTCTGCCTTTTTTTCTCTTCTTCTTCTGAGACTCCCATAACGTGTATGTTGGTCCACTTGATGGCATCCCACAAGTCCTTTAAGCTCTATTCACTTTTCTTCAATCTTTTTTTCTTTCTGTTATTCAGACCCAATAATTTTAATTGTCCTATCTTCAAGTTCACTGACTCTTTCTTCTGTCTTTTCAATTATCCCTTTGAATCATCTGGTGCATTCTTATTTTGGTTATCGTACTTTTCAACTCCAGAATTTATTTTCTTTATTTGTTTCTATTTTAGGCTTTCTATTTCTTCATTGATTATTTCCATTTTGTCCATATGTCATTTTCTTGACTCTATCCACAACTTCCTTTAGTTCCTTGGCTTCTTAAGATAATTGTTTTAAAGTCTTTATGTAGTAGATCTGCCATCATGTCTTTCTTAAGGACAGTTTCTATTGGTTTCCTTGTTTATTTGAATGGGCCATAATTTATGTTTTTCTATATGTCTTTTTTTGTTGTTGTTGAACACTAGACATCTGAATCTAATAATAATAATTCTGGATATTAGATTCTTCCCCTTTCTCCAGGATTTTCATTTTCTTTTTTTTCCCTTTATTCCCTTTTCTCTTCCTCCTCCAATTCTCCCTCTTCCTGCTCTTCCTCCTCTTTCTCTCTCTCTCTTTCTCCTTCCTTTGCTCCCTCCTTCTCCTCTTTCTCTCCTCCTCCTCCATCTCCATCTCCTTCTTCTTCCTTTTCTATTATTGTCAGTTGTTCCTGTACCAAGGAGGAGCCTGAAGTGTAAATGAGTATTTTCAGGTCTTTTCTGAGCCTGCACCTTTCTCTTGGCATTCACAGTGATTTCCCATATATGCAGTTGCTCCTGATTGTTCTAGTCTTTAATGTCTGGCTCCCAAAAGGGAGGAAAGAATAAAATTAAAAGGGGAGAAATCCAATGGCCTATTAAATCCCCTGAGTTTCATTTGCAACAAAATTTTACCCACTTCTTTGAGTGTACCTCTGTGATCAGAAAAAGCAATCATAAATCAGAGCACAGATCACTGATAATTGGAGGAGATATTTTTTGTTTTTTGTTTTGTTGTGTTTTTTTACTACCCTGGCTCCCACAGACCATGTGCAAGCTGCTCCTAGAAACAAGTGCATAGCTGTCTGCTACATGCTGGGGCATGAGTAGCTATTATTGTTGTTGTCATTGTTGTTTTTAAGATTTTATTTATTTATTTGAGAGAGAGAGAGTGCACAAGCAGAGAAGAGGGACAGAGGGAGAGGGAGAAGCAGACACCCCACTGAGCAGGGCGACAGATGTGGGACTATCCCAGGCCCCTGGGATCATGACCTAAACCAAAGGGAGACATTTAACTGACTGAGCCACCCAGGCACCCCTGGGTTAGCTGTTGTGCTAAGAGCAGAAATTAAACACAACTTACCATTCAAGTCATCCAGTGGAAGTTTCAAGCCTTCAGTACAGTCTAGAGTTCCAGGGGCACCTGGGTGGCTCAGTCAGTTAAATGTCTGCCTTCAGGTCAGGTCATGATCCCAGGGTCCTGGGATTAAGCCCTGCATCAGGTTCTCTGCTCAGGTGGGAGTCTGCTTTCCCCTCTGCCCCTCGCCCTGCTTGTGGTCTCTCTCTCTCAAATCAATAAATAAAATCTTAAGAAAAAAATACAGTCTAGAGTTCCAAAATCATTACATCAGACAGATTTTACCAGTGTAATTGCTGTCTACATAGTGAGACAGATTCCTGGTGCTTCCTACTCCACCATCTTCCCAGAATCCTTTTCCCCTTCACTTTTGAAGGATAATTCAACAGGTTACAGAATTCTAATCAGTAGTTATTTTTTTTTTCTCTCAGTACTTTACATATTTCATTCCACCCTCTTCTTCCTTGTGTGCTTCCTAAGGAGACATCACATGTAAATTTTGTATTTGCTTCTTTATAAAGAAGGTGTTTCCTCCTCTGAGTTCTTTAAGGATTTTCTCTTTATCTTTGATTTTCTGTGGTTTGAAAATGATATGCCTAGGTGTAGTAGGGGGGTTTATTTTGTTTGTTTGTTTTGGCATTTACCATACTTGGTGTTTTCTGAGATTCCTGGATCTATAGTTTGGTATCTAACATTAATTTGGGAGGAAATTCTCATTTATTATTGCTTAAATCTTTTTTCTGTTCCTTTCTGTACTTTTTTTTTTCCTTTCTGGTATTCCCATTATGCCTATGTTGTACCTTTTCTGGTTGTCCCACAGTTATTGGATACTCTGTTCTGTTTTGGGGGGGCGGTTTCAGTCATTTTTTTTCTCTTTGCTTTTCAGTTTGGGAAGTTTCTATTGACATATCCTCAACTTCAGAGATTCTTCCTTTGCTGTTTCTAGTCTACCAATGAGCCCGGCAAAAGCATTCTTCATTTCCCTTACAGTGTTGTTGATCTTTAGAGTTTCTTTTTGTTCCTTTCTTAGAATTTTCAACTCTCTACTTACATCACCCATCTGTTCTTTGATGCAGTCTACTTTTTCCTTAGAGACATTATTATATTAATTATAGTTGTTTTAAATTTCTCATCTCATAACTCAAACATACCTGCCATGTCTACTTCTAATGTTTGCTTTGTCTCTTCAATTGTGTTTTTTGCCTTTAGAATGTCTTCTAGTTTTTTCTTTATAACCGTATATGGTATACTGAGTAAAAGGAACTGCTACGAGTAGTTCTTTAATAACGTGATGGTAAGGTGTGGGGGGAGGGAAAGCATTCTATAGACCTAACAATTGTACCTCAGTCTTTCAGTGAACTTTCCAAGTGCTTCTCATTCCCCACCCCCACCTCCACCACCTTTCCTAGAACAGGATGGCTAGAATGGGCTGGAATTGGATATTTCCCTTCTCCCGGGTGGTTTAGGTTCTGATAAAATCCCAGCAGATTTGGCTCTGGCAAATAGTTTCTTCTGAGAACAGACTTTGTTAAAAAGAATGGAATGCTCTGGGGAATTTTAAAATGATTACTTTTCCCCTTCCTCTGTCAGAAACAGGAGAATATTTCTCTCCAGTATTCACTGTGAACAACTGGTAGAACTCTTGGAGGTAAAACTCACAAAAGTGTGTCTACCGCTCCCCATGTGTGGAGTCTCCTGAAGTGTTTAACTCTCAGACTTGCCCACAATGAGCCTCCAGCAGTTTTTCAGTTATAATTCATGTTTTCCTATCCTGGCAATAGGTTTCCCCAAGGATTTCTATACATGGGATTCTGCTCTGGTAACTTGTGATTCTTATTATCTCCTAATTTTGAGGGCAGCAGTTTGCCCCATGACCCCCAATTCTCTGGTGGATGTAGGAAGAGTTGATTTTTCAGTTTGTTCAGCTTTCTATTTGTTGGGACACAGTGACAACCTTCAAGCTCCTTACATGCTGGACCTGAAATCATAAGTCCCCTTTGCTTTTTCCTCCTTAATATTTTTTTTTAAATTTTAGTGTCAATAATAGAACTGAAGAATGAAAAACTACTAAAAGTTTTAGATGTTCCTTTAGCTAAGTCCTTGATTGCTACATTCCAATCTTATTTTTCCAGATTCCTTTAAGAAGCTTGAATTAAAGCTACTACTAATGAGAAGGTATTGTCAGCTGAGAATTCTCTGCTAAAATGAGGCATTCCAAAATTGGAGACTACTTAAACATTCATCAAGAGAGGCTTGGATTAAATAAACTGTTATATGCATGATGGAATACTACATACTGACATGAAACAGTGTGACATATTGCTTGGTTAAGAAGATTAACAAGTTGTTCCAAAATATATATGATATAATTCAACTTTTATGTAAATAAATAAACTACACACATTCATTCATACACGGAAACGTATAAGTAATTTTTTATATTCCTGTTAAAGGTCTTAAAGGAGAGAACTCAAAATGTTAGCAGTGGTTTCCTCTATTGAGAGGAACTCATTGGGGAGGGTGAGGTGAGAAGAGGTGGGAACTTTTGCTAATTGCTATGTACATTTCTGATAGTGTATTCGTGTTATCATTCAGCTTTGTTTGACTTAAATGAAACCAGAGATAATCCTTTGCATTAAGTAAAATTCCAGGACCTTATAAATCTGGTATAAAATACGTAACTGAAAAAGTCAGTGACAAATACCAAATCCAGGGAAAGAATTTTCTAATTATCATGGCCTAAGCATAGCCTCATACAGTCTTATTTCACAGAGGACATTTGTGTATTTGAGTACAAATCATTTCATATTCAGTTTCACAATTGGACACATTTTTCCTGATCCTAAAACCAAATATTTGTGTAATGTGTAATCTGCTCTCTCTTACCTGGTTCCAGGGATAACATGATGTTAATTCCTTTCCAAGCAGCTAAGCAAATAAATTCTAAAACCAAAATGCTTCATATTTAAAAGTTATAGAAATCTCTAAACTAAGCATCTGCCTTCAGCTCAAGGCGTGATCCCAGCGTTCTGGGATCAAGCCCCACATCGGGCTCCTCCGCTGGGAGCCTGCTTCTTCCTCTCCCACTCCCCCTGCTTGTGTTCCCTCTCTTGCCGGCTGTCTCTCTGTCAAATAAATAAATAAATAAAATCTTAAAAAAAAAACAGAAATCTCTAAACTTTCTTGTTTTAAAGCACAGTATGGGGCTACCCAGCCCCGTGGCCCTTCGCCTGCCCCGCCAGCATCTGACACCATGTTAGTGTGGACACTACCGCTGCTCTTCTTGAACTTGGGTGGGGAGATGCTTTACATCCTGGACCAGTGGCTGCGGGCCCAAAACATCCTGAGAGACAAGGCCCACAAAGTTCTTTTTTTTTTTTTTTTTTTTTATTTGACAGAGATAGAGACAGCCAGCCAGAGAGGGAACACAAGCAGGGGGAGTGGGAGAGGAAGAAGCAGGCTCATAGTGGAGGAGCCTGACGTGGGGCTCGATCCCGGAACGCCGGGATCACGCCCTGAGCCGAAGGCAGACGCTTTAACCGCTGTGCCACCCAGGCGCCCCCAAGGCCCACAAAGTTCTGAATGACATCCTTTCAACCATGTTCAATTGAAAGTTTATGGAGGAATTGTTCAAACCCCAAGAGCTCTACTCCAAGAAGGCCCTGAGGACTGTCTACGACTGCCTGGCTCATGCCTCCATTATGAGGCTGAACCAGGCCAGCATGGATAAGCTCTATGACCTGATGACTATGGCTTTCAAATACCAAGTAGTGCTGTGTCCCCGCCCCAAGGATGTGTTGCTGGTCACTTTCAATCATTTAGATGCCATCAAGGGTTTCATCCAAGACTCCCCAGCCATCCAGCATCAGGTGGAAGAGACTTTCCGGCAGCTGACTGAGGTATATGGAGGACTCCCTGCGGGGGAGTTCCAGCTGATTTGCCAGACCCTCCTCATCTTCTTCCAGGACCTGCACATCCATATTTCTAAAGGACAAAGTCCATATTTCTAAAGGACAAAGTCCAGAATTCTAATGGTCGCTTTGTGTTGCCGGTGTCCGGCCCGTTCCCTGGGGAACTGAAGTTCCTGGACTCATCAGGATGTTCAACAACAAAGGCAAAGAAGTGAAGAAGGTAGAATTCAAGCGCGGTGGGCACTATGTCACTGCACCAAAAAAAGGTTCTTTTGAACTTTATGGAGACCGAGTCCTGAAACTGGGAACCAATAGGTACAGTATGAACCGGCCCGTGGAAACCCACATGTCTGGAGCATCCAAAAGCTTAGCTTCCCGGACACAGGAAAGCATTGCTCCAAACCCGCTTGCTAAAGAAGAGCTGAATTTCTTGGCCAGGCAAATGGGAGGAATGGAGATTAAGAAACCCAGTGGCCCTGAGCCAGGATTCTGGTTGAATCTCTTCACCACCGATGAAGAGAAGGAAAAAGCAGCGCTAACCAGGCCAGAAGAGTTATCCTATGAGGTTATCAACATGCAAGCTACTCAGGACCAGCAAAAGAACGAGGAGCTGGCTCGCATCATGGGGGAGTTTGAGGTCACGGACCAGTCGAGGCAGAGCACCAGCAAGGGGGACGATCTGCTCGCCATGATGGATGAGTTATAGCTGTGCTGGCCTGGCACACGCGTACACATGTTTTCAGCAAAATAGATTCTGACTTTTAAATTGGAAAATAAATAAATAAATAAAAATAAAGCACAGTATGATATGAAGAGGTAAAGAAGTGTATTCAGAGATTATCCTCATGGTACCCCTGACACAAACCCGGAATCCGCATCTCTGGTCCTGTATTAAGCCATCCATTTACATCTTATTTCAATACTTCTGGGGACAAATTTGCCCTTCGGGAATTTTAAATACAACCGGGAATGACCTGGTGGGACAACCTGGCCAAATAGGTCCAGGAAGATGTGCAAGAATCCCTGAGGTAATATGTACTGGGTTGAATAGTGTCCACCAAAAATCATGTTCTTAAAAAAAAAAAAAATCACATTCTTGCCAGAATCTTAATTAGAAGTAAGGTCACTGCCGATGTTATTGGTTAAGTGAAGGTGAAGTCATACTGGTGGGTGGGCCCTTAATCCAGTATGACTGGTGTCCTTATAAAAAGAAAAGACACAGATACCCAGACACGCAGGGTGAGGGCCATGTGATGACGCTATACACTGAGGAACACCAAGGACTGAAAGCCACCGCCACAGGCTGGAAGAGCAGGGGAATGTCGTCCTCTAGAGCCTTCAGAGAGACGTGACCCCACTCACACTTTTTGGACTTTCACCCCTAGAGCTGTAAGGGGACATATTTGTGTTGTTTTAAGCCAACCAGTTTGTGGCAATTTGATTCAGCACTCTAGAAAACAAATGTATAATGTCTGTTTTTTAATTGTAAAAGTATTAATAAATCTATATAAGATACCTTATAATTTTAGCAGAACTTCATACGGAAATGATATGGTAGCATTTTATAAGAAAATTATTTTTGAAAGAATTGTGTGTATTTTTTTAAGTTATAGAAATGTCAAGTATAGAGAAAAGTACCCATCAGCTAGATTTAAGAATTACTTTTCCTCTGGGCCACCTGCCTGGCTCAGTCAGAAGAGCATATGACTTGATCTCAGAGTCATGAGTTCAAGCCCCATGTTGGGTGAAGAGAGTACTAAAAAAAAAAAAAAAGATGGAAAGAGAATCATTTTTCCCATATTTGCTATGTCTGTTGTTTGTAAAGCATTGTAAAATAAATTACATATATCAAATATGTACTCCTAAATGCTTCATGATACAACTCTGGAAAAATGCAGAAAATGTCCCACATAGTCACAACACCATTATAATATCTAACAAGATTAAAAATTCCTTAATCCCATCTATATTCAAATTTCCTCAATTTTGTCCCCAAAACATCTTTTATAACTGGTTTGTTTAAACTAGGATCCAATCAAGGACCACACATTGTATTTGGCTGTCATGTCTCTAGGTGTCTTTTCATTGGTCTCCTCACCTTTTTTGTTAATGTTGTTGATTGTTGGAGAGACTGAACAATGAATTGTGTCTCCCTAAAACTCATATGTCGATGCCCTAACACCTACTTATATCTGGAGGCAGAGCCTTTAGGGGGGTGATCAAGGTTAAATGAGCTCATGAGGTTGGGGCCCTGATTTGGTAGGACTGGTGTTCTTATAAGAAGAGGAAGAGACATGAAGCCTCCCTCTCTCTCCCCTCACACACACAGAGGAAAGCCATGTGAGGACGCAGCAAGAAGGTGACTGTCTTTGAATTAGGAGGAGAGGCCTCACCAGAAAACTTACCCTGCTGGCACTTTGACCTTGGACTTCCAGCCTCCAAAGCTGGGAGAAAATAAATGTCATTGTTTAAGCCCTCCAGTCTGTAGTATCTTGTTATGGCACCTGAGCTAACTAATACAACTACTGTCCTATAAATTGTCTGCCTTTTAGATTCAACTGTTTCCGCATGGTGGTGTTTAACTTACTTCTCTAGCTCCTATGTTTCCCACATATCAGAATTTAGATCTAAAGGGTTAAATTCAGGCTAAATACTTTTGACAAGTCCTCATGAGTGATGCTGTATGCTTCCTATTGCATTCCAGTTACTGCATACCATACCTGGTTTCTCCGCAGTTGAGGCTAAATCACTCCTTTAAGGTGGTGTGAGCTGATCTCCCCATTGCAAAAATACTTACATGGATTTTAACTTTTGATTGAATTATTTCAGATATCCATAAGTTGTTTTCAGAGTCCAAGATTGCTCTAAATGTTTTCCATTGATGAGCTGAGGTAAAGTAGGAGAATTTTCAATGTATCCCCAAATTGACTGCCATGTAGGAGACACAGCCCAATATTCAGGTTCAGAAAACTCGTGATATAACAAAAATATCACTTTTAAAAAATTAATGTGCTTTCGTCTTTTACCTTTTTGATTATAGATCCATGAGTTAGGACATTCTTGACTGTGAGCAACACACTCAACACAAACTTCCTTAAATAATAAGAGAACTATATTATCTTATAGAATGGTCCAGAAGTAGGGCAGGATCCAAGTTAATTATAACTCTGTCTTAATACATGGGGCTCTAGATTGGTTTTGTGATCCTGTCCACAGCCTTGACTCATCCTGAGGCCAACACCCTCTGAGGTTATCAGGTGGCCAGTGCTGCATGTGTCCTCATCCAGAGAGGGCAAAATCCCAGGAAGAGATCTTGAACCCATCTTAGTGGCACTTAGAGCTATACTAGATGGTGATCCCACTATCTCTGCCAGTTCAGCAGCTTACCACTTCTTTCTGACTGGTATGACTTTTTTTTTTTTAAAGATTTTATAATTTTTAAGTAATCTCTATACCCAACATGGGGCTCAAACTCACAACCCCAAGATCAAGAGTTGCATACTCTACCAACTGAGCCAGTCAGGTTCCCCTGATATCGCTCTTTATCTTCCTCCTGCATGCTCAGTACATGCATTTTGGTGGGTTGACTGCCACCATTTCCCATCACTCAAGTGCACTACCTGGCCAATGCCAGCTATGGTCATTGGTGCAGGTCCTGGCCTGTGTTCCCAGGTTGAGTAGGACCCTTGGAGAAGGGAAGTATGTTCACTGGACGTGAGTCCTGGGGGGTATAAGCCTGACGTTGCTAGGATGCCCCCCAGAGAGGACCTGACCAAGAGCAAGTCCAACATAGCAGAAAACAGGGCTAAGAAATGGACAGGGACCAAGCCCAGGTGACAGCATCAGTGTGCCTGAAGCAAACTGCTTCTCTCCACTATTATTGAGTCTAAAAAATGTTGCTTTTTTTCTGTTTAAGCCATTTTGAGGTTCTGTCACAACCAAAGAGTCATATTTATACTACCCTATACTATACTCTGTTATACTACACACACACACACACACACACACACACACACACACATTCCAAAGTTAAAATACAGGAAACTACACGCAACGTCATTCTTGAATTTGGAGTCAGTCGTTCTTAACAAATCTCCTTGTTGTATGTATTCATTCCCAAGTTAAAGAATCCCTCCATGTGGGTTTGGCGCGTGGTCTCTATTTTCCTGTGGTTCTGGAGCGCAAGGTGGGTGGGCAAAACTGGGCAAGCCGTTCCTCTTACAGAGTTCCATCTTGGGCTTGTTTTAGCCTGGGAATACCACATGTCCCTAGCAGTGGGCCAAACACATTTTTTTAGTGAGTGTAAGGGCAGAATTATGGGGCTTCACTTTTTTAAAGTGTAAGCTGCTACATGGTTGGCTAACCATTTTTGAATGTTTGTCTTAATTGGCAATTAATGATCAATTCCGTTAGATTCTTTTGTTCTCCCAAACACCTATACATGAGTATGGATTCAGATTCTCTATTCCATTAGACTCCATTGTAACTGGGAACTCCCCACGGGGAGGAAGCATTTGGAAGAGTTCAGGAAGTGAGCAGCATCTCTTATGGCTGGAGGTCCAAATCCAGTGCTCCCAGAGCAAAGGGGAAGAAAGACCCAAAGGCTGACCAGGGAAGCACTCATGCCATTAACATGAGGACTTTCCCTGAACTCCATGTTCAAGGCTTCACGTTTTGCCCCAAAGTCCAGTCTCCAAATTCTCCTGCAATAAGCAACAACTCTATGTAAAACCATGGCTGATATCCTGGATTTCCCTGAGATCTAGAAGGAGAAGAAGATAGGAGTTTTCAAGAAAAAAAAGAGGCTGATAGATCAGACATGGAAACTGAAGCCACCGAGGCAGCTCTGTCTCTTCATGTGCATGGCCTTGTTTGCAGGTTATCCAAAGTCTCAAAGGTTCCATACGTCATTTGCGACAGCCCCGAGTTTGCCTGTACTTAGAGTATTGAGCTGACCACTGTACTTCTCTGTAGTATACTCTTTGTCCCAGGGGCTTTCAAATGATCATTTTTAACCTTTTTTAAAAAGCTCGTCAATTGGTGCTTTAATTATTTTTGGCTTGTGTGTTCAAGATCAGAGCAGTTTCAAGAGGGTGCTGTCAATAAAACCTATGGCTGTGGCTAGGTTTTCTTCGTGCAAACCCCTAAGTCCCCCAGAGCAGCCTGCTGACTTTGCCAAGACGTCTGCTGTCTTTTGTGGTTTCTCCTCTCCATCTTTTGTGTGCACGGTCACTGAAAAGCAATTCCTGGAAGAAATGTCCTCAAAGATGTTGACGTTTACTGCCTCTTGAAAAAGAGCTTCTCCAGATCTGAATTGTAACGGCATTCAGAGTTTCTTGTTACAGCCCTGGGTATGGCTGTGCAAGGTAAACTGAATTCAGTGAGACTTGTTGGACAGCCACGACAGGGACTTAACTGAATGAGATTCTAATTGCTTAACAACCAAGCAGGCCATACGTTAGTTAGAATTTTAGAAGCAAGCAACCAAAAACTCCTTTACAGAATGCTTCCAGAGAGTAATCAGAAAATATAAGTGGCTTGAAAATACTACGTTTTATGTCAAATCAGTTTTATAAACAATTGTGTAGAGATTGAAAACTGGTGTTTGGGAGATAGAATGGCAAAATCAGCACTCATCTTTCCTTGTCCTTCAAGAGCAGGGAAGGAGGTCTGGTCCATCAACTCAGAAGTTGTATACAAATGTCTCTATTTAGTAGTTTATCCATCATTTATTCAACAATAGGAATTTTTCTGAGTACCTATCATGTACATAGAAAGCAGTTGAGTTAAATCCTGAGGATGATGCCTGCCCCCACCCCCACCCCAGGAGTCAATAATCTCCACAAGGAGATAATCCCTACGCATGGTTCAGTAATCATTAAGTAGCAATTCAAGGAAGCATTTGATTAAGGGTCTGAATGTCAGGGACAGAGAACAAACACCAGGAAGTTCAGAGGTCAATGTGTTCAGGGTGTGTGCTGCAGAGGTCCCAAAGACTTTGGGGAGTGGACCACCATTTTTCATAGGCCACATCCACACACATTCCAAGAGTCAGGAGACAATCCGAACAATGACTTGGAGCTGGGAGGGTGGTGGGAAACAGTGAGGGCCCAAGCCTGAGTTTTTGTAGATGGCCCAGTACCAAATGAGGTGGGAAGGTGGGCTGGGAGCAGACAGAAAGGCTTGGGTAACACACCGAGGGCAGCATTAGATATTTCTGAGCAAGACAGTGACATAAAAAAATGATCTGGCATTGGTGACAGACTAATTTACTTTTTTCATAGTACTTATTACCTTTCAACATGTTATGCAGAGTACATTTTTACTATGCTTCTTACTTATTGCTGATCTAGAATGTTAGTTTCCCAAGAGGGCAAGGGTCTGCTGTGTCTAGAACAGTGCCTGGCACATAGTAGGTCCTCCATAAATATTTACTGAGTAATTACTATTTTCAAACTTGTCTCAAGAACAAAAATGTTCAAAATGTCAAATACTGAAAAGTGAGATATTGAAAAGTAAGAGTGAATTTCTCTCTATGAAACTCATCTGCCTGACTTTTTTTTAAAAAGCCATGACAGAGAAAACAGTGGTTTGGTTGGGAAAATGCTGGTCACAGCAATGTTGGGAGGAATCATTTTACACTGGAAGGGAAGTGGGAAACCATGCTGTGGGTGGAAGGGAGTAGGAGTTGGAAGAGATCACTGTGTTGGCTTCAATGTAAGGGCCACTAATTATCTTCCCCCAAATAAATATTCAATGAAGAATTGTCACTCAGCATATTGAATTTAGTTGGGAACACTGGTCATTCAGCACTATATAAAATAGCCTTAAAACATGCCTAAATGGGGGCGCCTGGGTGGCACAGTGGTTAAGCACCTGCCTTTGGCTCAGGGCGTGATCCCGGCATTATGGGATCGAGCCCCACATCAGGCTCCTCCGCTATGAGCCTGCTTCTTCCTCTCCCACTCCCCCTGCTTGTGTTCCCTCTCTCGTTGGCTGTCTCTAGCTCTGTCTAATAAATAAATAAAATCTTTAAAAAAAATGCCTAAATGTTAAATTCCTAGAAGCATGTAACGTACCAAAACAGAAGCAGGGAGAAATAGAAAATTTGAGCAGACTGATCGCCAGCAATAAAAGTGAATCAGTAATCAAAAAGCTCCCAGGAAACAAAAGTCCAGGACGAGAAGCCTTCACAGGAAAATTCTATCAAACATTTAAAGACCCGTTAATACCTGTTCTTCTCAAACTATTCCAAAATACAGAAGAGGAAGGAAAACTTCCAAATTCATTCTATGAGGCTAGCCTTACTCTAATAACAAAACCAGGTGAAGACACCACCAAAAAAGAGAACTACAGGCCAACATCTCTGAAGAAGATAGATGCAAAAATCCTCAACAAAATACTAGCAAACTGAATCCAACAATACATTAAAAAATCATTCACCACTATCAAGTGGGATTTATTCCTGGAATGCAAGTGTTGTTCTATATTCACAAATCAATCAACATGATGTATCACAACAACAAGAAAAAGGATAAAAACCATATGATCATTTTAATAGATGCAGAAAAAGCATTTGACAAAGTACAACACCCAGTCATGATAAAAATCCTCAAAATAGTAAGTTTAGAGGGGAACATACTTTAACATAATAAAGGCCTTATATGAAAAATCCACAGCAAACATCACACTCAATGGGGAAAAACAGAGAGCTTTTCCCCTAAGGTCAGGAACAAGACAAGGATGTCCACTCTCACCACTTTTATTCAACATAGTACTAGGAGTCCTAGCCACAGCAATGAGACAACAAAAAGAAACAAAAGGCATCCAAACTGGTAAAGAAGTAAAACTTCCACTATTTGCAAACGACAAGATACTATATAGAGAAAACCCTAGGGATTCCACAAAAAAAACCTGCTAGAACTGATAAAAGAATTCAGTGAGGTGGCAGGATACAAAATCAAAATACGGAAATCTGTTGCATTTCTATACACTAATAAAGAAGCAGCAGAAAGAAATTAAGAAAACAATCTCATTTTCAAATACACCAAAAATAATAAAATACCTAAAAATAAACCTAACCAAAGTAGTAAAAGACCTGTATTCTGGAAAGGGTAAAACACTGATGAAAGAAATTGAAGACACAAAGAAATGGAAAAATATTCCATGCTCATGGGCTGGAAGAACAAATACTGTTAAAACGTCTATACCACCCAAAGCAATCTACAGATTTAATGCAGCCCTATCAAAATACCAGCAGCATTTTTCACAGAGCTGGAACAAAAGCCCTAAAATTTGTATGGAACCACAAAAAAAAAGCCAAGGTAATCTTGAGAAAGAAAAACAAAACTGCAAGTATCACAATTTCAGACTTCAAGTTATACTAGAAAGCTGTAGTAATCAAAATAGTATGGTACTGGCATAAAAATAGACACAGAAATCAATGGAACAGAATAGAAAACCTGGAAATAAAGCCACGGTTATATGGTCAACTAATATTTGACAAAGGAGGAAAGAATATACAACGGAAAAGGACAGTCTCTTCAACAAATGGAGTGGGAAAATTGGTCAGCTATATACAAAAGAATGAAACTGGACCATTTTTTTTCACCATACAGAAAAATTAATTCAATAAAATAAATTAATAAAAAATAAATTGAGCCCAAGTGTCCAGTCCATCAGTAGATGAATGGATAAAGAAGATGTGGTATAGATACGCTATGGAATGTTACTCAGCCATAGCAAAGAATGAAATCTTGTTATTTGCAATGATATGGATAGAGCTAGAAAGTATAATGCTAAGCAAAATAAGTCAGAGAAAGACAAATATCAGATGATTTCACTCATATGTAGAATTTAAGAAAGCAAATGAGCAAAGGGAAAGAAAAAGAGAGAGGCAAACAAAGAAACGTACTCTTAAATGTAGAGAACAAATGGATGGTTACTAGAGGGGAGTTGGGTGGGGGGGATGGGTGAAAGTAGGTGATGGGAACTAAAGAGTGCACTTGTCCAACACCAAACACCCAACAATAGGGTGTTGTATGGAAGTGTTTAATCACTAAATTGTACATCTGAAACTAATATAACACTGTATTTTAACTAACTGGAGTTAAAATTAAAAACTTAATTTAAAAAGAGAAAAAAAATGCCTAAATACAAATAGTTAAGTGTATCATCTTACATTTGAACTCTAAGAAAGTGTGTACACACACATGCTCACATGAAAGCACACATCCCTTCTTTTTTTTAAATTTATTTATTAGAGAGAGAGAGAGCACAGGTAGGGGGAGCAGGCGGCAGAAGCAGAGGGAGAAGCAGGTCCCCTGCTGAGCAGAGATCCTGATGTGCAGCTCGGTCCCAGGACCCTGAAATCATGACTGAGCCACCCAGGCACCCCTCACTTCTTTTAAATAAGAACAGTCTGCCCACATATAGATGCTGCCTGCTCATTGCCACCCATGGGACATGCGGTTGTTTTCCTAGCCCTGGGCAATGGATGTCATGAATGCCAGCCATGATTCCTTTCTTGGCAGGTCCTTTTGCCACCCCAGTATGAACTTGTAAGAGAGCTGACTCCACTAATTGCCTTGTCATCACTGGGTACCGAGCCCACTTCTCTCCACCAACTTCTCCCCTTTCCCTGGTGCCACAGTACATTTAAATACCTCAAGTGTGTCCGGTAATGTTACTATATACCCAGCATCATTTTAAGTGGGAAATGATGTCGTATCCCTCAAATGAATAGCACTATTCAAGTTTTATAAATAACTAAAGTAATAAGAGTCTGACCAACAACGATACTGTTGGAGTCCAGAATATGTCATTTAGAAATTTTGGCATATGGCATATGTCACTTTGGCATATGGATTATTTTGAATTAAACATGCTTGAGAAACAGGTGGTGCAAAAAAGACACTCTGATCCTTCCTTGTCTCATTGAAAGCAGAAGATAAATCTTTCACGTGAAAGATAATCTTCCTGTACCAAGAGGGTAGAAGGCATCCTTATCACCAGAGACAGGGAGTTTAGGGAGAAGAAGACTGTACAAACAAAACTTGTGACATCTTCACCATATTAATAACCCTTGCCCAAACCCCTTTGTCTGGTCCATTCTTCACTGATCTATTGTTTCTTTGTTTAAAAGGTATATGAGGTGGTGCTCTTGTACGCACATATGTTCATATGCAATTTAAATTGTTTATTTTTGTCTTGTTAATCTTTTATTATTGGGAGGAGTGTTCCTCAGCCAGGAACCTAGAAGGGTAGAGGGAAAATGGGTTCTCCTCTCCTACAATACTTTTTAAGTTGAAAATCACTCAGTGGGCCAAGTTACCCTCTTTATGTATGAAGCGACCAGCCCCACCGTGTCTATTAGTGCCTGCAGGCCCACTGTCCACCATTCTCTGCCCTGTCTTGCTCCCAGGGGGCCACTCAGACTGGAGTTTAGCCTTTGGGGATCCCTGGCAGGAGAACAGAGGACAGACGGGTAAGTTGGGACAAAGAGACAATTCTTCTGATAAAAGATGATGGTGACTTACAGCAGGGGATGGTGAAGATGGTGAGCCGTGGTCAGTCCTAGATATGGTGAAAGGGGAGCCTACAGGGATTACTGATAGGACGTGCATTTGTGAAAGGCAAGAGACAGGAAAGGTGCCCAGGTGTTTTGCCTAAGCAACTGGAGGAAGCCAGTGATGTTAGTGGAGGTAGAGAAGAATGGTAAGGTACAGGTTTGACCAGGATGGTGGCAATTTGGTTTTAGATGCAGTGAAGCCAAGGGATCTCCTACACGCCATGAGTTTGGCACACTGAGTAGGCACTTAGATGTTTACATTTAGAGTTCTGGGGAGAAACTGAGCTGGAAATATAAATTTGAGTACCAGCAGCATGTAGATAGAATTTTAAGCCTTGAGACTGAAGATACTAAATATTGAATTTTTAAAAATCTCTATCATTTCAAATATATATTGATAAACATCAACTGTTCTAAACCCTATTTGCAATGCAAATGATCTGAAATGATTTATTCATAAGTCGAAACACACAAAGCATGTTCTATTTGCTGTACTTCTGGCCTCATCCTCTCGTCTTGGAGACATTTTACCACAGGTTGAGTAAATGTATGATTACATTACAACCTGCTTCCTGGGCAATCTCACTCACTTCAAATTTTTCCCCTAAATTATTATCCCTTTCATTGAAATTGTCCTGCTTTATTCCCTTGAAATGCCAATTCTCCTAGAATAAATTTGGAAAATTTTGCCTTCTTTTGATTATGAAGAGGATACCATAGCCCGACTCAAAAAAGAAATATGGAAAGGACACGTACCTGCTGCTATTTAGTGAACAATATTGAAACAATGACAACATCAAGTTGATTTCAGCAACCAGCTACCTATAGGAACCTGGTTCCTTTGTGAGTGGTGGCTGAACTCGTGGGCCTGATGTTGAGGACGCCCCCTATTGGCTCAGGCACTAAAGTGCTCTGACTCAAAGTAGTCTGAGATAACATTTCTCCCCGTTATTTCAAAAGAACAATATGTTAACCCCAGAACATTTAGGCTTTGTGGGTAAACAAACAGAAGAAAATTTAAAAATCACCCATAAGTAACTGCTTCTAGCATTTTGGTAAAGAGCAGTCCCATCTTTTTGCTATGCATGGACACGTCTTTCCTCCCCCTAAATTGAGATTATAGGATAAAGAGTGTTTTGTAACCCATTGCATTTATTTAACCATATGGTTAAGTGAACATGTTTTCAAATCATTAAATATTTTTCCATTACTTTTTTTTGTGGTTAAAGAAATTTATAGAGGTTCATCAAAATTCGAGATAAATGATAAAAATAAACACTCATTTCATAGATACATCATTTCCAACAGATTCCCATGGGTTTCTCCATGTAGATAGATGTGACAATGTTGGGGTTTGGAGCGAATGGTCGGGAAAGAATTCTTGCGGTGTCTCTGATGCAAACAGGGTGGTTTTATTAAAGCACAGGGACGGGACCTGTAGGTAGACAAAGTTGCACTGGGCTTGTGACTTTTAAGTTGGAAGTGGGTTAGGGATAGTGAAAGTCTGTAAGGAATTTGGAAGCAAGGTGTCCAGGACCTTGAGGGCTAGCTGTTGTTAGGAAAAGGTCATTTACTACTGTTTTAGTAAAACCTTAGTCACGAGTCCCCTCAGTTTTATATCAGTGGGCCACATGCTTGGTGGATGATCGCACATATATCTTGGTGGGGTAGAGATAAGGGAAGTTTCCAAAGGAATTTCTTTTTTTTCTTTTCTTTTTTTTTTTAACTATAAGATTTTATTTATTTATTTATTTATTTATTTATTTATTTATTTATTTATTTGACACAGAGAGAGAGAGAGAGAGAGACAGCCAGCAAGAGAGGGAACACAGGCAGGGGGAGCGGGAGAGGAAGAAGCAGGCTCCTAGCAGAGGAGCCTGATGCGGGACTCGATCCCAGAACGCCAGGATCACGCCCTGAGCCGAAGGCAGACACTTAACGACTAAGCCACCCAGGCGCCCCTCCAAAGGAATTTCTATATGTTAAAGGAGACTCACAGGATCCTGGAGGTCAGGATAATGTTGCTAAAGTATTAACATCGAGGCAGTTGAGTTCCTAGGGGGAAAGTCACTCTGCCCTTCTCAAGGACTTGTCGATGGGCTGTAAGTTTTAAGGAGATTTAATTTTTTTTTCTAAATTTCTTTTGCCTTTGTTCTTCATATCAGATCACTGTGAACTACTGTCTAAGACCATTTTTAAGTGGTAGCTGATATTTATCTTATAGATGTCCCCAACTTTACCTTCAACCAATCTCCAATTTCATTTGTTTTCAAGTTTTCATTGTTATAAATAAGTCTTGTACTTTTGTAGGTAAGTTACACATGGATTTCACAAAATGCTCCAGTCTTAGGCCGATTACTTCAGAAGGATGAATCTGTGTTTTAAAGAGGGCAGTGGCTCGGGGCGCCTGGGTGGCACAGCGGTTAAGCATCTGCCTTCGGCTCAGGGCGTGATCCCAGCGTTGTGGGATTGAGCCCCACATCAGGCTCCTCCGCTATGAGCCTGCTTCTTCCTCTCCCACTCCCCCTGCTTGTGTTCCCTCTCTCGCTGGCTGTCTCTATCTCTGTCGAATAAATAAACAAAATCTTTAAAAAAATAAATAAATAAAGAGGGCAGTGGCTGACAGAAAGCTCCAAAGTCAAGTTCCTTAGGCTTTCATTCTGAGCTCCACTGGCTGTTAATTCTGTTACTTACCACAATTTTAAGAATTAGACTTGCCTATTTTGTTTTTATACAAGCAGATTAGAGGTGCAAGCTGAAGGGGCAGGTAGGGGTGAGAGAATCATGGGAGTGGTGGCGGGGGCGAGGGGTGGGGAGGACACAGGATGAACGGCTGAGACCTGAGACAGGGGTTGTTAGTTACATGCAAGATGACAGGAGAAGGACACTCAGATCATTCTTTTTTTTCATCAAATATTAATGAAGCATATGATATGTACTAGCAGTCTGAAGATACGCCTAGCTGGCTAGCAGAGAAAAACGAATCAAGGCTCACAGAGATGGGGTGACTGGGTGGCTCAGTCGTTAAGCGTCTGCCTTCTGCTCAGGGTGTGATCCCAGGGTCGTGGGGTCGAGCCCCGTATCGGGCTCCCTGCTCCATTGGGAGCCTGCTTCTTCCTCTCCCATTCCCCCTGCTTGTGTTTGCTCTCTCACTGGCTGTCTCTCTCTCTGTCAAGTAAATAAATAAAATCTTAAAAAAAAAAAAAAAAAGGTTCACAGAGATGACTACGTAGGGTTTAAAAATACAATGTAGTCAACCATAAAAAAACTTAGGTTCAAAATCCTTTATTTAGAAAGCTGAGTGAACCATAAAATACTCGTTGGAAATGTTCCCTTCCTATGCTTAAAAACGAAAAGTGGTGGCATTTGAAGGAGAGTCAGTGATTTGGAAATTTCTCATAACTAGGACACCTCATCGCCTAACCACCATTTTCAGGGTATTTTAGTTAATATGCAAATCAACAACAGCTGGGAAAACAAACCCCACAGCATCAGCACAAGAGACGGAATATGCTTGCAAGTTCTGTTGGGTTCTCTTGAGAACTGCTGTGAAATTAAAAATACAAATATTATTTACATAAAGTATTACTAGAATACATACACAGAATTTATCATCTTGGAAAAAAAACATGGTCAGAGTACCTAAATGTAAATAGTTTCTATTCAATTATTCTAATCTATTTAGGATTTTAAATGGAATTACTGCCACATTAAATAACGGTTGCATCTACACCTCTTTTTTATTGTATCTGATTTATCTTCTCAAAGGAAAAAAAACACATATTTCTGCCAACAGAAAGGATTTTTCCCCCATAAATATACCCAGTAGCAGTATCCTTTAAAATCACATAATTTCAAGGTCAACGGAAACAAAAACCAACCAACAAGAAAGTTGAAGGGAGAAAATAAGATTTAAGATTTTTATTTAGGTTAGAAATTAGTCAGTAGGAATAATATATTTATAAACTGATGTATCATTCTGCATTGTGTAAATGATATCCAGGACGCTTAGATTTTTGTAAATCAAAAAGAGGTGTGATTTACATATCAAAGGAGAAAACAGTCTAACAGTTCCCTCTGCTGGATGTTTTAATAGAAAGCTAGACAGTGAATTCCTGCATAATGGGAACGCACAGGAAAGTGAGAGGATAGAGGAAAAACTTGCATGGTGGTCTCTGGGGAGAAGGAGGAGTGGGGGGGAGGACGAGCTGAGGAAGCATTTTACCTCAGTATCCTTTAAAGTTGTTCTGGTGAAAGTGTATTCATCACTTATATAATTAGAGAATTTTTAAAAATATATAGACAAAATTCTATATACAATATAAGGTCAATTTTGTTTTTAAAATCTGTATATATATATAAAATCTGTATATATACACATATATATGCATATATGTATATGTATATGTATATATATATGTATATATATATATATGCATATATATATATATGTATGTATATATTTGGGTAGAATTACACCAGAAGGTCAGTGGTTTTTAATTTTGACTGTAAGGATTATGGATAATACCTATTTTCTTCTTTATGCTCTTTTGTATTTTCTAAAGGTTTTATAATAAGCAGGCATTAATTTTATAATTAGGAAAATAGTCTACTTATCAATAACAAGTTTTAAAAGCCTACTAAATTATAGGTACATAAAAATGTTTTCTTTGAATGAAAAAGATCTTGTTTTAACTCTTATTGTCAATTTATTCAATCTCTGCTTTTGTCCGTTATTTAGGTAAGAGTTTATCCCTTAAGAATAAATACACATTGCAAGATATGGAAAAAAGTTTTTAAAGATTTTATTTATTTATTTGTCAGAGACAGAGAGCGAGCGCACAAGCAGGGGAGAGTAGGCAGTGGGAGAGGGAGAAGCAGGCTCCCCATGGAGTAGGGAGCCCGACGTGGGGCTCGACCCTGGGACCCTCAGATTACGATCTGAGCCGAAGGCAGACACTCAACCGACTGAGCCACGCAGGCGCCCCACAAGATATGGAAATTTAATGCTCAAAATCTACCAAGTTGTATGACTGAAATAAGTCATGGAATCATACACAGGTAGTTTCCAACTTGTTTGTGGATGGCGTGATTCTACCACGTGCTTGTTTAGAACTCAAAACACCTCGCCATAGGAATGGTGCTCTGAATGTACTTCTCCAGCTGGGCCACACAAGTCTATTTTACTCCAAGTATTGCTAACCTAGTGTGTTAATTATAATACAAGTAGTAAACAACCCTTGCAACGAAGAATAATAAATAAGATTCCGTAATAGTGCTATAACCCAAATGAGGGCTGGGACCCTTGGCCTGTAAGCTGATTTAAAGTTCCTCAAACCCCAGTACTGAGGTGTGGGGAAACACAAGCCTCTGGATTTCTGTGAATTCACAGGGACTTATTTTCTTATGGTGTAAAGATCAAAACAACATACTCATATTATTGCAATGTGGTATGACTCAAGATTCTGTTGGTGGGGAGGCACCTGAATGGCTCAGTTGGTTAAGTGGCGTACTCTTGATTTCTGCTCAGGTCATGATCTCAGGGTCCTGGGATCGAGCCCCAGGTCAAGCTCCACTCTAAGCAGGGAGTCTGCTTGAGGATTCTCTCTCCCTCTCCCTCTACCCTCCACCCATTCATATGCTTGTTCTCTTTCTCTCTAAAATAAATAAAGTCTTCAAAAAATATTCTGTAGGGGAGAAGGGGGAGCTTATATCACTCAATTTAAAGATTAATTTTATTTCTTTTTAAAGCTTTAATTAATTTATTTATTTGAGAGAGAGAGCACGAGCACGGGAGAGGCAGAGGGAATGGGAGAAGCAGACTCCTGGCTGAGCAGGGACCCCAACAATGGGCTTCATCCCAGGACCCTGAGAACAGGACCTCAGCCGAAGGCAAACGCTTAGCCAACTGAGCCAACTAGGCATCCCTAAAGATTCATTTTAGATGAAAAACTTAAGTGCATCAAAGGACTCTATTGAGAAAGTAAGAGATAACCCATAGAATGGGAGAAAATACTTGCAAATCAAGCATCTGATAAGGGTCTATTACACAGAATTTTAAAATTTACTAATAAAAAGATAAACAACCAAATTAAAAATGGGCACAGGATCTGAATAGACATTTCTCCAAAGATATACAATTGGCTAATCAGCATATGCAAAAATGCTCAACATTATCAATCACTAGGGAAATGCAAATCAAGACCACAGTGAGGTACCAATTTCCGCCCACTAGGATGGCTACAGCAAGGATATGGACAAACTGGAACCCTCACCCCTCACTGGAGATCTCCGAACATGGTGCAGCCCCTGTGGAAAACAATTTGGCAGTTTTTTAAAAAAGTTAAAAGAGTTACCATATGATGCAAAGGTCCAACGCCTAGGTGTATGTCTGCAATGATTAATTTCATGTGTCAATTTGACTGGGCCCTGAGATGCCCAGATATTAGGTTTAATTTCATTCTGGGTGGTTCTGTGAAGGTATATCTGGATGAGATTAACATACGAATTGATAGTCTGAGTAAAACAAATTGCCCTCCCCGATGGGCATGGGCCTCATCCAATCAGTTGAAGGCCTGAACGGAACAGAAAGACTCAGTAAGGGAGAATTCGCTGTCTCTGCCTGTCTTTGAACTGGGACATCAGTCTTCTCCTGCCTTCAGACCCAACTTGAACTGGAACTTACACCCTTGGCTGTCCTGAAACTCCAGCTGCAGACTGCAGATTTTGGGCTTCTCAGAGCCTCCATAATTATATGAGCCAATTCCAATCTCTCTCTATATACAGATATATATATATCTATATATCTAATTGATTTACTATAAAGATATATGTGTGCGTGTAATATATATCTCCTATAAATTCTGTTTTTCTAGAGAACTCAGACTAATAATACAGTATGTAAAACACATAAAAGTGTATGTTCATATAAGATTTGGTACACAGATGTTCATAACAGCATTATTCATAATAGCCAAAGAATAAAGAAATCATGGTATAATCCATAAATGGAATATTATTTGTCAATAAAAAAGAATGAAGTACTAATACCTGGTAAAACATAGATGAACCTTGAAAACATTACACGAAGTGAAAGAAACCAGACATGAAAGGGCACATATTCTATGAATCCAATTATATGAAGTGTTCAGAATAGGCAAACCCATGGGTCGCCTGGGTGGTGCAGTCGTTAAGCGTCTGCCTTCGGCTCAGGGCGTGATCCCAGCGTTCTGGGATCGAGCCCTGCATCGGGCTCCTCCACTGGGAGCCTGCTTCTTCCTCTCCCACTCCCCCTGCTTGCGTTCCCTCTGTCACTGGCTGTCTCCATGACAAATAAATAAATAAAATCTTTAAAAAAAAAAAAAGAATAGGCAAATCCATAGAAACAGAAAGTAGATTAGTTGTTGCCAGGGGTTGGGGATGGGGAGAGATGTTTTTTAACTGCTTGAGTTAAGCATGAGTAAGGGGCTTCTTTCGGGGATAAAAAAGGTTGTGAAATTGATGGCTACACAACGTTATGAATATACTGGACAACTGAACTACATATTTTAAATGGCAAATTTTATGACACATAAGTTACAAAATTAAAGAGACAGATGGACTGGATAGTTGAAAACCCCTGATCACCCCTTTTCTCTTTTGGGGGGAGTAGGAGGAAATTAATGGTGTTGGGTACCTTATAATAAAAAGCCAAGCAGATGATCTATTCGATGATAAGCTATTTTGGTTACTGTTTGTATTCCTAAGGCTTATTCCTGAGATTGCTCTGGTTTTTAAGAATTTTTGAAAAAGCATTCCTGTGTAGTCGAGTAGAACATACCGAATGTAATGAGATTCTGTTTTTAAAATGCAGTGCTCTCCCACGAGAGGGCCATCTGTCCAGTCTTCGGTTCTCTTCACGGGAAACGAGGCAAATGTGGGAAGGTCTAGTCCCTGAGCCATTCCTGGACAAACTCTGGGACAGATCCTGGGGGTTTTTGGTTAGCTAAATCTCCGGTAGCTGTTTGTTTTGTCTTTCTCCTAAACGTGAAGCGTAGATACTCTATTCTGGTTATTCGAATCCAAGAGGTTTAGAAAACTGAGGTTTTTATGTGACAGTGACCTCTAAGAAACAGCTCGTGTCCTCTTTAAGCTCCTCCTCAAGTCTACCCATGGGACAGCCAGGAGTTTTCTTCTGTAAGATATACACGCAGGGCAATGGAAATGAATGTATTTTTAACAAGCCTGGACCACGGAGGATGGCTTAGACTTAGTTCTCCTTACGTTACTTCTGTCCGGTCTGTTTTGGTGTGTGCACATGACTTCCCTCCGAGGGGGAGAGGCTCCGAATGCATGTTTCCCCCACTGTGTATCCCGTGTGTGCGCCTGCGCGGAGCTGCGCCGCACGCCCGAGGGGCCCTGGCACAGGTGCAGTCCATCAGGGCCAGAAAGCATCACCTGCTGTGATTTCCAGGCAAGCGGGGCAAATTGCTCCAGCAGCTGGGTGCCTGCCCTGTGGCTGTCGCTACATGACCAGCTGTGCCCCCAGAGTATTAGTGGGGTGGGGAGCCCTGCTGGGGCCCCAATTCATTTCTAATAGCATCATCTCCGCACATTCATTCTTTACTTCCAAAATCCTATGAAAATTTACCCAGGTCTGGGAAATTTGGTAAATCAGTACCAAATCTAGACTTTTCAGAAATATTGGGATTGTTTGAGAGTGAAAGGTCTGCATGTGTCACGTGCAGCTACAGTTTGGAACTGGAAGACAAAAGACTACCAAGGTTCGTTAGCAGAGCCCCACGGGCAGCCAGGGGAGAAAGGAATTAACGGAGGTACATGTTTACAAGGTACAAGCCTGGGGAAAAAAAGCTCTAATTTAGATATTTCTGTCCTACCCTCTGTCTCAGCCTGTTCTCCCCTGCAGTACCAGCCACAAAGCTTCCCATCTGTCGCTCCCAGTTTCCTCCCCTCCTCCTTAGCCACCAGCTTCTTGTTTCTCCTCTAACACACAGAGCAATTTAGCTGCTTTGATTTCTAATCCTATCACCACAGTATTAAAAGAGCACACACATGTGATGATAATGAGTCCCCAGTACACCCAGTATATTCTACTCATTGTGAATTTTCACTGGGCTCTCCCAGATAAAAAAAAAAAAAATCTGCATATATAATTGTTTATTCACTCCACAAACATTTACTGAGCAGACACTAGGTGTCAGGTGTTGGCATGCAAAGATAAAGTGCAGGGTGGAGAGTAGGTGGTGAGAGACTCAGGCCACTGACACCACCCCATGTCTGTTTCCTGGCTCACCGCCTTTGTGCACGCTCTTCTGGCTGTCGGGCGGGCCCCTCCCCTTCCCTGTAGCTGTGTGATTAATTTCCACTCAACTCGGACATCACTTCCTCAGACTAGCCCAACCAGACCGTTTTCGGGTCATCTCCTCCCTGTTCCTATAATACATGCATATTTTTATCTTTACATCTGCCACAGGGAACTGAAAATAACTCCCAAAAAGGGGGCGGGCGGTGCGGGGGGCGGGGGAGAGCTCAGAGTAGACATTATTTTTGGTATAGCTTTGAGCTTCAAGGATTTGATTTTTCTAATTTAACTTCTAAAAAGGAATACAGATGAATTTTGGCGTAAGCACAGAGCGTTGCCCGTTTGATGTGACCTGGACAGGCTATGAAGGCCCCACAGCCTGCCAGTTAACCTGCCTTCCCCGGTCTCTATTTGTATAGTCATCATTGCACAGCTGATGGCCTGTGGGGTGGTACGGGGGCCAAAGGCCTGGGAGAGGCTTCCAGGCCTGTGCCAGCCTAGACAGAAGGGACCTGGCCAGAGCTGCTTCTTTTGGGGAGTCGGCATGTGGGTCACCAGAAGTGGAGAGGAAGGTGAAGCAGAAACAGAGCCCACAGCAAGGCAGGCAGGCAGCTGCAGGAGCAGAAGCAAGTAGGGTGAGCTCCGGCCGGCAGGCTGAAGTTTACATGTGGTGAACAGCAGAGGGAGCTTCAGGTTGTCACTGGGACTGAGGAGAACATGCAGATGTCAGCTTGCAGTCCTCGTGAAGCCCGATAGCACATCTTCTGAACTTTCCTATGCCTCTCGACCTCTTTAGGGGATCTCATCAAAACTCATCACCAGAGATGTCATCTAAATATCTCTCTGACACAGGTCAGAAGACAGATAAGAAAATCAATACACTACAAAGGGAAATCCTTAGGTAAAAAAAGCAGGGTTTTTTTTTGAGAGAGAGAAAGAGCGAGAGCGAGAGCGAGAGAGAGAGAGAGAGAGAGTGGGTGAGTATGGGGGGAGGGGCAGAGGGACAGGGAGAGAGAGAATCTTAAGCAGGCTCCACGCCCAGTGCAGAGCCTGACTTGGGCTCAATCTCATGACCTTGAGATCATGATCTGAGCCAAAAGCAAGAGTCAGGAGCTTAACCGACTGAGCTACCCACGCATCCCCAAAATAAGCATTTTTTTAAAAAAAGATTTTATTTGAGAGAGAGAGAGAGAGCACATGATCGAGAGAGAGAGAGAGAGAGAGAGCGCGCGCACAAGTGGGGGGAGTGGCAGAAGGAGAGGGAGAAGCAGACTCCCCGCCAAGCAGGGAGCCCAAGGAGGGCTCAATCCCGGGACCCCAGGATTATGACCTGAGCCAAAGGCAGATGCTTAACTAACTGAACCACCTAACACCGGGAGCCCCCAAATGAAACATTTTAATCAGTTGCAAAACTTCTGTGGTTTTCCACCTTTTTTTTTTTTTTGGTATTCTTAATATTTTATTTTAAAAAGTTGGGTGTGTATATACATGTTATACTCTATACTTTTTTTGTAATCATTACTTTTAATTTTCCCTAAAAACTTTATTCCTCCTATAAACTTATTTTATTGTGGCAAAAGACACATAATACAACTTTACCTTGTTAATATCTAAGAAGATAGTACAGTCTTGTTAACTATATGCATATTGTTACACAACAGATTTCTAGAACTTTTTCATCTGGTGGGACTGAAACTCTATCCCTAATGAACAACAACTCCTTGATTGTCCCTTTCCCCAACCGCTGGCAATCACCATTCTACTTTCTGTTTGTATGAGTTTAATTACTTTAGATACCTTCATATAAGAGGAATCGTGCAGTATTTGTCTTTTTGTGACTGGCCTATTTCACTTAGCATAATGTGCTCAAGGTTCATCCATGTTGTCGCATATGATAGGAGTCCCTTCTTTTTTAGGTTTGAATAATATTCTATTGTATATTTAGTCCACATTTTCTTTATCCATTCCTCTATCCATGGACATTCAGGTTGCTTCCACATCTTGGCTGTTGTGAATAATGCTGCTGTGAACTTGGGTGTGAAATAACACTTCGAGATTCTGTTTTCAATTTTTTTAGATATGTACCCAGAAGTGAAATTGCTGAATCATATGGTGGTTCTATTTTTTATATTTTTAGAAACTTCCATATTGTTTTCCATAGTGGCTGCACCATTTTAGAATTCCGACAGTGCAAAAGGATTCCGATTTCTTTACATCCTCACCAAACTTGTTATTTTCTGATGTGTGTGTGTGTGTGTTTAATGTGGCCGTTCTAATAATGTGAGATGATATCTCATTGTAGTTCTGATATGTATTGTCCTGATTTTTAGAGATATTGAGTATCTTTTCATAAGCTTGCAAGGTATTTGTATATCTTCTTTGGAGACATGTCTATTCAAGTTCTTTGCTCATTTTTGAATTATTTGGGTTTTTTAATATTGATTTGTAGTTCTTTATACATTCTGGATATTAACCTCTTATTTGATAGAGTTTGCAAATATTTTCCTCCTGTCCTATAGATTGCCTTTTTATTCCTTTTGTTGCACGGTAGTTTAATGCTTCACATAGTCACATTTGTCTATTTTTGCTTTTGTTGCCTGTGACTTTTGTGTCATATCCAAGAAATTCTTTCCCATTACAATGTCATAACGTTTTCCCCAACATTATTTTTCTAAGAATTTTAGTTTCAGGTCTTAGGTTTAGTTCTTTAATCCATTTTGAGTTAATTCTTGTATATGGTACTAGGTAAGGGTCCATCCTTATTCTTTCACATGTGGATATCCAGTTTCCCAATACCATGTGTTGAAGACTGTTCTTTCCCCCCTGTGTAGTCCTTGCACCGTCACTGAAGATCGCTGGGTCATAAATGTATGTGCTTATTTCTGGGCTCTCTGTTATGTTCTATTGCTCTATATGTCTGCCTTTATGACAGTACCATTCTTTTTTGATTATTGTAGCTTTGTAATATGCTTTGAAGTCATGAAGTGTGAGATTGCCACTTTGTTCTTTCTCAAGATTGTCTTGGCTATTTGAGGTCCTCTGAGGTTCAGTATGAATTTTGGGATTTTTGCCCCCAAAAATCCATTGGGATTTTGATAGGGATTGCTTTGAATCTGAAGATTGGTTTGGGTAATATGGACATTTTGATAATATTAAATCTTTCAACCCATGAACATAGGATGCCTTTCCATTTATATATGTCTTTTTAAATTTCTATCAGCAATGTTTTATAGTTTTTACTTCAGTCTTTTGCCTCTTTGGTTACATTTATTAGTATTTTATTCTTTTTGTTATTATTGTAAATGGGATTGTTTTCTTAATTTCCTTTTGAATTGTTCATTGTTAGTGTATAGAAATGCAGCTGATTTTTGAGTGTTGGCTTTGTAACCTGCAGCTTTGCTGAATGTATTTAACAGTTCTAACAGTTTTTGTGTGGAATCTTTTGGGTTTCCTACATGTAAGATCATGTCATCTGCTAACAAATACCTTTACTTTCCTCTTTTCAATTTGGATGTCTTTTCCTCCCTCCCTCTCTTCCTTCCTTCCTCTCCCAATTGCTCTGGCTAAGACTTCCAGGACTATGTTGAACAGAAGTGTCAAGAGTGGGTATCCTTGGCTTGTTCCTGATCTTAGAGGAAAAGCTTTCAGTTTTCCACCATTGAGTATGATGTTAGTTTCTAGTTTCTTGAATGTTTTTATCATGAAAGAATGTTAAATTTTGTCAAGTGCTTTTTCTTCATCAATTATCTTGTGATTTTTGTCTTTTCTGTTAATGCTACAGTTATTTTCTTTTATTGAATCGTTCTTGAATTCCAGGGATCAATCTTACTTGTTCGTGGTGTATAGTCCTTTTAAAGTGCTGTTGATTTGGCTTACTAGTATTTTGTTGAAGAGTTTTGCATTGCCATTAATCAGGTATATTGATCTGCATTTTGCATTTTGGTATCAGAGTAATGGGGACTCATAAAATATGTTAGGATGTATTCCCTCCTCTTCAATTTTTGGGAAGAGAGGTGGTTTTTTTTTAAGATTTTATTTATTTATTTGAGAGAGAGGAGGAGCAGAGAGAGGGACAAGCAGAATCCACACCAAGTGTGGAGCCCAATTCGGGCCTGATCCCATGACCCTGAGATCACTGAAGTCAAGAGTCAGCCACCTGACCAAATGAGCCACCCAGGCACCCCAATTCTTGGGAAGAATTTGAGAAGGATTGGTGTTAATTCTTAAAATATTTGGTAAAATACTCCAATGAAGCCACCTGGTACTGGGTTTTTCTTTGTTGGGAAGTTTTTTAATTGGTAATTGATTACTGATTAGTAATTGATCACTAATTCAACCTCCTTACTAGTTATAGGTCTGTTTGGATTTTCTATTTCTTCATGATTGAGTCTTACTAGATTGTGTGTTTCTAGGAACTTATCCATTTCTTTTAGGTTATCCAATTTGATGGCATATAATTTTTCTTACTAGTCTCTTAAAATCTACTGTATTTCTATGGCATCAGTCTTAATTTCTCTTTCATCTCTGATTTTAGTTGAGTCTTCTCTTTTTGTCTAGCTAAGGGCTTTGGGGGTTAGAATTTCAAGATACAAATTTTGGGGGACATAAACATTCAGAACATCCATAGCACTTACTATTGCCATTTTGTTTTTTCTTGTCCCTCTTTTCCTTTTGTTGACTTTGTATTTCATTGATGTTTTTGTGTTGACATGCTTTAATGCCCCCCCCCCCGGCCCCACCATTTTCTTTTGTGTAAATTCTATGGCTGTTTTTGTAACAGCACTCCAATCAGTCTTAAGGGTTAACTTGCTTCAAGTTAACAAACTCCTTACTTGCTGACCTAAGGCCCTTGCTGTAACAGAAGTAATTTACTTTGAGATTTGCAGATCACCGGCCTTGAGGAGTGAAGAACCAGAACTTTCCCAGGCCACAGAGGCCAGTAAGTCTGTTTGAAGCCACTTCAGCTTTCTGATTAGCCCAGCAAGTTTTTTTTAGCAAAATGATTTTTTCTTTTAGGTTACACAAATGATTTTACTGACCTCCCTTTATGTATCTGTAGACCTTGCCCTCCTTTGCAGAAAGAACAGAGCATTCTACACAAAACAAAGAACAGCACCCCCTCGCACAACCCCCACACTGAGATGTTTATAGCTGGCAACATCAAGTCTGCACATCATTAAGAAATGTTGCAGGCTGCTGCACTCTCTTTACTGATCAACTACTCTACACCCTTTAAAACCCCCAGGCCAGGCAGAAATCTCAGAGTTGGCTTTTGGACAAGAGACCACCTTTTTCCCATGTTGCTGGCCTCCTGAATAAAGCTCAAATTCCTTTCCCCCCAAAACTTGTCTCATGAGTTATGATCTTTCAGGCAACAGACAGCTGAACTTGGGTTCAATAACATTTTCTTTGTGGTTACCGCAGGAGTTACATAAGACATCTTATTGTTGTAACAATCTATTTTAATGCTGATAACAACCTCATCTCAATCATATACAAAAACTATTTTTTTGAAAGATTTTATGTATTTGAGAGAGAGCATGAATGGGGGGAGAGGCAAAGGGGAAGGAGGGGCAAGAATCTCAAGCAGACTCTGCGTTAAGCATGGAGCCTGACTTGGGCTTGATCTCATGACCGTGACATCATGACTTGAACCAAAATCAAGGGTCGGGCACTTAACTGACTGAGCAACCCAGGTGCCCCACAAAAACCCTATTCTTTTACATCTCTCCACCTGTCCCCCTCCCCACTTTTTGATTCACAAGTTATGTCTTTATATTATTAAAATATAAAATAAACATTTATATTAAAATAGTTTCATAGTAATTTTTAATGCTTTTGTCTTCTATTGTCTATACCAGAACTAAAAGTACTTTACACACCGCCATTACAGTGATAAAGGACTCTGCATTTGCCTGTTTACTTTCACCACAGAGTTTTAGATTTTTGTAGGCTTTCATGTTGCTAACATCTTTTTTCAACGGGTGGGACTCCCTCTAATGTTTCTTATAAGGCACATCCAGTGGTGATGAACTCCCTCAACTTTAGTTCATCTGGAAGTCTATGTCTTCTTCATTTGCGAAGAATACTTTTGCTGGATAGTATTCTTGATTGGCCAGTTTTTTGTTTCAGCATTTTGAATATAATATCCCACTCCCTTCTGGGCTCTAAGGTTTCTGCTGAGGCATCCACTCGTTCATTATCTTGTGGGGGTTCACTTGAATGTGATGAGTCGTTTTTCTCCTGATGACTTTTCAAGATTCTTTGTCTTCCAGTTTTGAGGTTTTTTTGTTTTTTTAACTATCGTCTTGGGTGTGGGCCTGTTTGGGTTCATTTTATTTGGAGTCCTTTGAGCTTCTCAAAATTTGGATGTCCATTTCCCTCCTCAGATTAGGGAAATTTTCAGCCATTACTTCTTCAAAAAAGTTTTTGTCTCTTTCTCACTCTTTTCTCCTTCTGGGACTCTCATAATGCATACATTGGTTGACTTTATGCCATTTTATAGGTCCCTTAGGCTTGCGCCATCTTCATTATTTTTTCTTTTTATTCCTTTGACTTGATAATTTCAATGATCGGAATTGCTGGTTCTTTCTTCTGCTTGATCGAATCTGCTGTTGGACGCTTCTAGTAAAATTTTCAGAATTCTATATGGTTTTCTTTCTCTTCATTGATAGTCTCTCATTTTGCTTATTCACGGTTGTCCTGATTTCACTTAGTTGTCTGTGCTCTCTCGTAGATCTCTGTGCTTCCTTAAGACAATTTCAATTCTTTGTCATCTAATTAATAGATTTCCATTTCCTTGGTATCAGTTTCTGGAGACTTTTAGTCCAGTGGATTATGTGAAGCCATTCATCAAGATACGCAATAAGACCAGGGGCGCCTGGGTGGCTCAGTTGGTTAAACGGCCAGCTCCTGATTTTGGCTCAGGTCATGTTCTCAGGGTCCTGGGATTAAACCCTGCATTGGGCTCTGTGCTTAGCAAGGAGTCTGCTTGAGGATTCTCTCTTTCCCTCTCCCTCTGTCCCTCCCCTCACTCACACTCTCTCTAAAATAAATAAGTAAATCTTTAAAAAAAAAAATCTTCAATAAGACCTAACGCATCTGGGATATTGTTTCATCTGAAACAAATTTCAGCAGAACCACCATTGGGATTTCTTTAGAACAGCTACAACAAATACAGGGAATAAGTATTCTACTACTTTTGGACTTCTGACTTCCAGAACCGCAGGATAATAAAGTGTGTTGTTTTAAACCACTAAGTTTGTGGTAATTTATTACAGCAGAAACAGGAAACTAATACAGAAGTCTGATTTAAAAAAAAAAAGGACACATTTCAGACAAAATTACTTAGGAAATATTTTATTGTACAAAATTTACATTTGTTCTATATAGTGAAAAGTATGGCAAAACAAATTTTTGTTAATCCATTTTCTTTGAGATTTTTGTGAAAAGTAAAGATTTATTTTCTAATACATTCTCAGATAATATAAGTTTTTATATGGTTGTTTAACAGTTGTGTTGGTAATAAGTGTCCTGGGACATAAAGTATAAAACTGAAAAAAGATCAAAAAAGTGCAGGGGGAAGACCACTGCCAAAGAGTAATCTCCACGAACTTGGCATTTTCCACTGCAAGGCAGATTTTGTGGGGTCGTCACACTGTAATTGAAGAACAAAATACTTTAATCCTTCAATTTTACCACCAAATCCTTTTTTAGCACTTAAGTAACATAAAACTCTCCCTTCTCTAGTTTTTTTGTTAGTCTTTGCTCTTTTTGGTTCTGACATTTTTAGCTGAGTTTTATTGTAAGGAAAAAACAAAGCAATAAATTTCTGTCTCTATCTTAACTGAAGATAAATTTCCTTAAGTTCTAAATCATAAAGATATGCCAGAAAGGCTATGGAGTCCATCAAGTAAGATCATATTTGAAAGGAATAGGGGTTAAATAATAATAATAATAATAATAATAATAATAATAATAATAATAATGTGCTGTGTGATTTGTATCAGTTTGTTCCTAGCAAAAGCATGAATTAAAAAGGCAGTACCTATCATATCACTATGGTACTTCTATTATACCTAATGCCTTCTTTTCTTTTCAAAAGTTCAACTGAACTAAATTTTATATAAAGATGTATCTACATTTAACAAACTTTCACTTATCTGGTCTACTTATATAGAATAAAAAATACAAGTTTATAAATACATAACCAGAAAAATCAGAGGCTTAAAGTGTAGTAAAACTTACACATGGTTTGATTATCTGAAGCCATTCGTTAAGATACTCAACAAGACCTAATGCGTCTGGGATATTATCTCCTTCTGAAACAAATTTCAGCAGAACCACCACTGGGATTTCTTTAGAACAGCTACAACAAATACAGAGAATAATTAAGTATTCTATTGATACAAAATGCTGATTCCATCTGTGTTTTTATAGCTAAGAAAATCTGCCAGGTTTGAGGCAAAGAGAAGATGCCACATAATAAGATCACTTATTTATCCCCCTTTGCTCCAGATATATGCTATTTGTGGGGACAGGACTAGAAGCCATGTAATGCCCACTCTGGGCATATGCAAGTTTGTTTCTCATACAAGGCTGCATGAAAAACCATCCCCACTGAAATATGTTCTACTTCCCAAATCTGCTGTAGAAAATAGTGATTTTCAGAAGAATCACAGCAAAGAGACTGAAAGAAAATATCACCCTTGTTACTAATAACCTAAAGCAGTGAAGGAAAACTGTGGAATTGAATAAAGGGAAAAAATTTACTATTACTTCTTTTTTTTTTTTAAAGTTATTTATTTATTTATTTATTTATTTATTTAAAAGAGAGAGAGAGATAACAAGAGAGAGCATGAGTGGGGGTGCAGGGAGAGGGAGAAGGAGGCCCCTCACTGAGCAGGGAGCCCCACACGGGGCTGGATCCCAGGACCCCAGGATGAAGACCTGAGCTGAAGGCAGACACTTAACCAACTGAGCCACCCAGGTGTCCCTTTACTATTACTTCTTACAGATTCCATCTATTGAGTAATTTATTATTTGCGAAGCACTATCTGTATATTTTATAGTTCAATCCCTACAACAATTCTTGAGGAAGTTGTAATTATCTCCATTTTATAACTGAATCAGTTTGGAATAATGCCTGGATTCAAATTCTAGCTCTGCCACTTACCAGACATGTTGGGCAAGTTACTTAATCAGAGCGTCAGTGTGTCTCATTTGTAGAAGAGGAAACACAACAGAACTTACCTCACAGGTTGTTGTAAGGTGTAAAGGAGGCAGTAGAGGCAAAGAAAAACAGTGCCCAATAGCTATTATAATGAAGTAACTGAAGTTGAAAGGGTTTAAAATGTAGTTAACATACTCAAAGTTCTATATCTAATAAGTGGCAGAAGTGGGACTTGAACCCAGGTCTTTTGGACTCCAAAAGTCTCTTAACTGTGTGCTATAAATGCCTCAAGCTAGCGATGAGATAGAGGTAAACGCAAAAAGCTTCCTGTTTGTCAACAAAAGCAAAAATTATTTCTAATACCCTAAAACCAAGAACTAGGAGAAAAATGTAATGCCAAAACTTGAGAGCATATGACTAACAGAGAACTACAGAAATAAAGGTGAGTTGTGTTTCTAAGCAGGGGATTTCAGATATGAAAACTCTGAGAGCTAGGTTCAGAAGTCTCAGATGTACCAGGAGAGCCTACCACAGCATCTCGGTCTCTAAATATCAGAAATTGGTCAGGGTGCCTGGGTGGCTCAGACAGTTAAGCGTCCAATTCTTGATTTCAGTTCAGGTCATGATCTCAGGGTCGAGAGATCCAGCCTCACACTGGGCTAAACACTAAGGGTGGAGTCTGCTTGGGATTCTCTCTCTCCCTTTTCTTCTGCCCCCTACCCGCATTCGCATGCTCCCTTCCTCTCTAAAATAAATAAATATTAGAAATCGGAAGTTGTTAGCACTAGTTCCATCACCTCACTACGTAACTCTCAAATATCTTAGGGGCTCTCAAGCTTTGTGTGGTAGCACTGTGAGTGTGATGACTCAGAAGTTTCTAGTTCCTAAACATTTATGCTATGGTAGCCTTAGAAATGGCTCCTGCCTAGAGGAGGCTAGCTTCCCTGGCTGTGCCTTCATTTTCAAGCCTCCAGGTTAAAAAATGCAGGGGCATGTTTGAATTGAACTAATAGTGAATTTACGGCGCCTCCACTATTAGTTTGTAACACAAAGAGTAGCATAATAGTTTTAATACCATCCTCTGGTGCTCTCTGTAAAAATGGAAAGCAGAGAATGGCTAATTTTATTACTTCCTGTGACATTAAAATCTAGCACATGAGATACACCCATTATTAAATTATAAATGTACTTTGATTCCAATTAAGTATAAGGGGTTTCAGGTCAGCCACACCACTGCCACCACCTTTCATTAGAGTAACTAATATTACCTTTTCCAGAGATCAGAATATATATTTGTTCTCATAATGGGAAGGCAAAATATATGTCACAAAAAATTTAGCAAAAATGGTTTTCTCGATTTCAAGAATTCTTTACTGCAGTGAATATATAATTGCACCAAACATTAAGCATGGGTTTGATTACAAATGAAAAGATTTGCATTACAAAATTAAAAGAAAACTGATTTTGTGAGAAACATTTTTAAATAGGATAAACTCTTAGAGTTGATGTATCTTGCAGATACACACAATCAATTCAAATATATTTTAAAGGAACTGGAAAGAGAACAAATGAAAAATCAGTAGTGGTAGTTATTTCTCGGTGACAGAAATGAGTACTATAAATATTGTTTCTTTGGACTATTCTACACTTTCCAAATGTTCTATGCTGAGTACGTCTAACTTTTATAACATTTGCTATCATTGCTAACTCTGTGAGCAAGTTTACAGCTACCCAGAAATTATTCTTTGGTCTCATGGAGTTTTACCCTACACATGTGTGGCTCAGAATTCTGACAAAGACTCAGGGAGACCCCTAAGGCTCTTTTTGAATAGCCCTTCTCTGGTTCTACGCCTTGTTCATTCCAGGTGTCCTAGCATTCCCCAATCATGATATCTGTCTTCACAATTCAGCAAGACCACTCTGCTCCAGTTACCTCCCTTCTTTGTGTTTGCTGGTGGTCCACAAAGTATCTGCAAGGAGAAAGCTGGGGCAATTGTGGGACTTATTTGCCTTCTCTCAGGGACCACAACTGTGTGCTGTTTGCTACCCAATGTCTGAAAAAGTTGTTTCATTAATTTTGTCCAATTGCCAGTTGTTGATGGTAAGATGACAAGTCTAATACCATTATTCTAACAAAATCCAAAGCAAAAGTAGACTAATTTGTAAAGAACTAACAAGTCAGTGTGAAGGAGCAGAGAGCTGTGGGAATACAAAAAGAGTAGTAAATTCCTTGTGCAGAAGGGAGAAGCAAGTGAGGACACAAGGAGTGCTGTGTGAGGTGACTCTTGGAAACTGTGTTAGTTTTTGCAAGGTAGATAAGAGGAGAAAAGTACACAGCACAAGCAAAGGAAGAATGAGACAGCTTTTAGGAAACTGCTAGTTGTTTAGCTGGAGTCCAGGGCACCAAGGAATGAGCCAGGAAAGGAAATTCTGCAGGGCCTCGTATGGCACCTTAAGGAGTACGAACCAGATTCTGCACACAGCAAGTAAACTGCTGATGGACTTAACTCAGGGGATGTTGTGATCAGTTTTGAATTTTAATTCTAGCAACACTCAAGATGGAGCAGAGTGAGTGAGAATGGAGGAAGTAGTGGGGAATCAATCAAAAGATCTTGATGGCAGCTGCTACAGACCAAACCCTGTCCCTCCAAAACTGAAGCCCTAACCCCTGATGCGACTATATCTGGAGATAGGCTCTGTGCAGGTAATTAAGATTAAACCAAGTCATAAGGCCCTAATCTGACAGGACTGTGGCCTTGAAAGGAAACAAGGAAAGAGAGGTCTCTCTCTGCCATGTGAGGATATGGCCAGAAGGTAGCCATCTGCAAGCCAGGAAAAGGGCCCTCACCAGAACCCAACCATGCTGGCTCCCTGATCTCAGACTTCTAGCCTCCAGAACTGTGAGCAAATCAATTTCTGTTGTTTAAGCCATCCTGCTGACGGTATTTTGTTACGGCAGTCCAATCGCACTGCAGTCTAGGCTACAAATGATGTGGCCTGAATGAAGCAAGAGAAGGACTGAAAGCTGGTGGTCCGTAGGGCAGGTGCAGAGAATGATTAGGTAGCCACCAGGGCTTCCATCAAAAGAATAGTTGAAGTGATATTTTATATTATGGGGAATAAGCTAGATAGGAAAAGAAGTAAAAACACAAATGACAGACTAGAAAAAAAAAAAAAGAAAAATGGAAAGAAATGATGGTTTTAATAGGAATAGAGTAGGTTTTCAGGAAAAAAGAGAAAGCTGAAATGGTACACAAGTATGGCCAGAGACAGACAAAATCAGCCTATACTGGAAAACAAGCTGAAATGCCTGTATCCTTTCTAACAGAGAAGTCTTGAATATTTTGGAAAAAAGCAAGGGCAAAAATAATTACAAGGAACAAGTTCAACTTTTAAACAAAGAATAAAGCTCTGTGATCCTGAACCATGAATGCTAGGTCTAGAATGAAGTGGTTAAAAGTGCAGGATTTGAGGCCAGATGCCTAGGTTTGAAACCTGGCTCTGCCACGGATTACCCACATGGCTTTTTGCAGTTATTTAATCTTGTTGCTCTTCAATTTTCTTATTTATAACATGTAGCTTATTATGAGAACTAAATAATTTAATATACGTAAAGTGCATAGAACAGTACCAGGCGCTTAACTTGCTATTACCATGACTACTACTTACGTTACTATTATGACTTCTTCAGGTCATGCAGAAGTCACATGTATATTTTAGAGCAAGCAAACCAGTCATTCTACTTGGCAAGGCTAAGTATACACTCTTGAAATGTATTATGTTAAGTAAGGAGGCAGATTTATTGGTTGACTTTGAACAATGATGGCGGGGACATATTTAAATTTTTTCTAGGTTAGCTCTGCCCAATTCCCTAAAGCCACCACTGATGGCACAAGAAGATGCTCCTTATTCATCTCTTCATGGGAGAGCAGGGAGCAGACTACATGAGCTTGAAAAGCAGCAGATGCCACCCTCTAAATGCTGCCCCTCCCCCTCCCCTCCCCCTCTTCATAACCATCGGCCCTGTCTTCCATGACCCCACCAGGCACATTAACTCCTGGTAAGACGGAAGAGTCAGAGGGAGTTGAAGCATACAGCAAGGCCTACTGGTTAGCCCCAAACTTAGCCTCGGGTCATATGAAACAGGAAGCTAAGGGCAGGCAAAAATGGGGACAGTCTAAGTGTCTACAAATCTGATAGCAGGCTGGGCCATCACATAAGTCATATAAATCAATTTACAAGAAAGGGCTACAAGAAAAAAAAGATCTCTAATTTCCACCTTTACTTTCACTTGCCTTCTAAAAGTTCATGATTCCCAAAGACTAATCAAGAGTGACTGTAGAGTATTTAAAAGAAAAATTCACAAAAATAACTATAAATCTGTTACTGGGCACACAATATATAAAAGATGTAATTTGTGACAACATTATCATAACGGGTTGGGGGAGGCAGTGTGTACGGGAGTAGTTTTTGTGTGCAATTGAAGTTAAATTGGTATCAACTCAAATTAGACTGCTATAACTTTAGAATGTTACATGCAATCACCATGGAAACCACAAAGCAAGTATCTACAGAATATACACAAAAGAAAATGTAAAGAGAATCAAAAGATGTCACTATAAAAAAATCAACTAAGCACAAAAGAAGGCAGTAAAGGAGGAAATGAACAAAAAAGCTATAAGATATATAGAAAACAAGCAGCAAAATGACAAGTCCTTCATCAGTAATTACTGTTAATGCAAATGGATTAAACTCTCTAATCCAAAGACAGATTGGCAGAATGGATTAAAAAACATGATCCAACTATGTACTGTATACAAGAGACTTACTCTGAATATAAGGACGCACACAGTTTGAAAGTGAAAAGATGGAAAAAGATATTCCAAGTAAATAGTAACCAAGAGAGCAGGATGGCTATACAAATATCAGACAAAACAGACTCCAAGTCAAAAACTGTTCTGAAAGACCAAGAAGGCCATTATATATTGATAAAAAGGCCAATTCATCAAGAAGACATAACAAACATAAAGATATATATATTCACAAAACAAGAGCCCCAAAATACATGAAGGAAACATTGACAGAACTGAAGGGAGAACTAGATACGGTGCTACAACAATAGTTGGAGGCTTCAACAGCCTACATTCAATATTGGAACAAATAGACTGAGAAGGAAACAGAAGACTTACACAACACTGTGCACCAATTAGACGTAACAGACAGATACAGAATACCCGACTCAACAAAAGCAGAATACACATTTTTCTCAAGTGCACACAGAACGTTCTCTAGGACAGGCCTCTGGTAAGGCACAAAATAAGACCTGATAAATGAAAAAGATTAAAATCATACAAAGTGTCTTTTTCAATCACAACAGAATGCTACTAGAAATCACTAAGGGAAGGGAAACTGGAAAATTCAAAATTTGCGGAAATTAAACAACACAATTTCAAACAACTAATGGGTCAAAGAAGAAATCACAAAATATACTAGAAGTTTTAGGGGTGGCTGAAAACAAAAACAGACGCAGCTAAGACAGTTGAAGAGGGAAAGTTAGAGCTGCAAACGCATATTTTAAAAAAGAAGAAATTTCACAGATTAATAACCCAAGTTTACACTTAAGAACTACAAAAATAAAGGCAAACTAAATCTGGAGTTAGCAGAAGAAAGGAAATAATGAAGATTAGAGATAAAATAGAGAACAGAAAAACAATAAAGAAAAATCAATAAAACCATAAGTTGGTTATTTGAAAAGATAAACAAAATTGAGAATAAAAAGAGACCCAAATTACTAAAATCAGAAATGAAGGTGAGGACATTAGTATGGATTTTGCAGAACTAAATAGGAGTTATTATTGAATAAGTACAGATTCTCTTTTTAGAACAAAGTTCTTTTTTTTTTTTTTAAAGATTTATTTATTTATTTATTTGACAGAGAGACAGCCAGCGAGAGAGGGAACACAAGCAGGGGGAGTGAGAGAGGAAGAAGCAGGCCCCCAGCGGATGAGCCCGATGTGGGGCTCGATCCCAGGACCCCGGGATCATGCCCTGAGCTGAAGGCAGACGCTCAATGACTGAGCCACTCAGGCGCCCCTAGAACAAAGTTCTGAAAGCAGATAGTTGGTGATGGGTATACAAAACTGTGAATTCATTAACGGCATTTAACTGTACACTTAAAAATGGTTACATTAATGTTTCATATATTTTACCATAATAAAAAAAGATTGATTGTAGAGGTTGCATAGAGTAAGTATCAGAATGCTTAACATGCTGCATATTATAAAGCATTAAATATGGTTTTTTAGGAACCAAAGACTAAATTTCAATCTCTCCCCTGAATGTAACAGAGTACCTATTTTATAGATATATTTTCAAAGTTCCAGTAAGAATCCAACACACTCTCCCACTTATTTTACTTTCACCTTTTTTTTTTTTTAAAGTAGGCTCCATGCCCAATGTGGTGCTTCCACTCATCACCCTGAGATCAAGAGTCGTACGCCCTTCACTGAGCCAGCCAGGCACCCCTCTTTTATTTTAAACAGGTAGGGAACAAACGAACAGACAAACTCACCCTTCATCATAGAGTGTTTTTGTGATACCTCCTCCAGGAATACGAATACAAAACTCAGAATCATCTATTTCAGGAATACACGGGCTTTTTTCCATTTCTTCCCAGTTAAGGCTCATTATTTTAGTTTGAACACTTTTTTGCACAAAAGGTGTGAGTAGGTATCTGAAGGGAGTACTAGAAGCAATCATATAATTAACTTTCTAAAAACCCACATTAAATCTGAACATTAAGGCAAGTTTTTCAAGCAAATGTTTGTTCTCTCTGTATTCTGTTGCTAAGCAAAGCACGAGTTTCAGCAGTCTATGGAAGAATAACATGTAAAAATACTGCTCTGGCTTGCTATTTATATACTTAGGAGAGAGTATAAAGACACAGGCCAACTTAAACTAAGGCAAATACATCATGAAGATAACCTATTTCCCACAGCTATGCTCCCTTCTGGCCCTGAGGCCTTCTGTGAGATTCTTAGACATGTTATATCTACTGTGAGATTACTAAAAATTAGCTCCAATTTTGAAACATTAGTCTTGGCTAATATTTCTTCATCACGATTTTTTGGTGTATAAATGATCATGAAATAAAACAGTTTCTATTTCTATCTCTTGGATGTTTTGCCTTCTATTTAGGCATTCAGTCTGACATGCCTGGGAGCGGTACTTAAAGGCAACTGGATTTCTGTGATGGCTATATAAATAGAAATAAATAGAAATGTGAATTCAATCTTCCAAAAAATTATCATCCTATGAATCTTAGGTACCCTCTTTCTCTTCATCAGCTGAGCTCTGTAATGTCGCCACACACAATACCAAACAATCGAAGCACAGTTCCAGAAACATCTCTGTCTTTACACCAAAGCTTTCCTTGTGCCTCAACCACAGGACTACCTAACCATACTCCCTCCTATCTCTCGACTTTCTTTAATCTTCTTTCTAAATTCCAGAGTGGGGACATAAAGATATACGTGGCTTTTAAAACTTACTTTAGCTTTTTAATAGAGACACCATCATAATACTGTGTAAATCGTAATGAAAACTTTCAAAGGCAAAAACATACCTGCGAAGCTGTAGATCATTACGGTGATATGAATGACTGCTTGAAAGAACAATAACTTTGGCACAGTTACTACTTTTCACCCAGGAAAGCAGTTTTTCACAGAATGGCTTGGATTTATACTTTGTATACCATTGAAAGAATAAAAAGAAAGTCTAAAAGTTAGATCTTAGCATATAAGAGTATGTAAGAGTATTCTATAAAGTATTTTTTATAAATATTTATAAAATGATGATAAATAATTCATATACATAAAATAATAATTATTTTTAGATCCACTTACTGTCCTTAAAGTGAAAATGAGGGATGAAGAGCAATGAATTTTTTATTGTATCTTTAACAATTAAGAAATAAATCAGGAGGAATCTAGATTTCAAAAAAATTCTATTCGGACTGACAAAGGAAAATTTTCCAGTTCTCTACCTAAGTAATCTATCATTACTTAAAAACTGTTAGATGAGCATCTATGAGATGTTCTTCTAGAAATTTAGGACCTGAACATGACCAGGAAATAATCAGGTGAACCTAGGATACCGAACATCTGGCATTGATCCTCAAAGGAGTCAATACTGTGAAGAACAGAAAGAGGAAGAGGCCATTTCTACATCAACAGCTACCAACTAAAAAGATATTATAGCCAAATGTAACATGTGAAACTTGACTGGATCCAGAATTGAAGAATATTTTAGGGATAACTGGGGAAATTTGAGTATGTCTTATGATACCACTGAATAATTTATTAAATGCTGATTTTTTAGATAATGTTGCTGTGATTGTGAAGGAGAATGTCCTTATTCTCGAACGATGCATGCCGAAGTATTTACGGGTAAAATATGACATTAGTAGTCTACTTTTGGATTCTTTGCCAGAAGGAAACCATGTGCATGCACACGCAAAGAGAGTGGATCAAGCAGGTGTGGCAAGATGTTAACAGCTGGTTAATCTGGAAAGTGGGTTATGAAGTTTCCATTTTATGGAAACTTTTCACAGTTAATAAAATAATTATTCAATAAAATTTAAAATGCAGATAAGAAATAGCTAGCTTTTAAAATAGGAAGGTGGTATAGTATGATTAAAAGAAGCAGGCTCTGGAGTCCAGCTGCCTGGTCTAGAATGCTGGCTCCACCCCTACACAGACCATATGTCTCAAAAAAATTGCTTAACCTTTCTGTATTTCAGTTTTTCTCATTTGTAAAATGAGGATAATGTTAGTACCTACTTCATTGGACTGTTGATTACAGGTGTGTGTGTGTGTATATATATATATGTCTCACACACACACATATATATATGTATGTATACACACATATATACTTACGTATATATATATGTAAGTGTGTATACATATATATATATATTTCTCATAGCCGTATTGGTGCAAAAAATCCATGTTCAGTAAATATTTGCTATTTTGAAATCACCATTTCCACCTACCAAAAATTTCATTTAGACGTGTTTGTCTATCTTAATTCTTTTTTCTTTCTTTTTTTTTTTGCCTATCTTAATTCTTGAACTTACCCAGGTATTAAGAAGAGAACAGGAAAAGCCACATGCATGGCATAACGTAGAAATATTAGCAACTCTCACTGCAAAGTTTGGAGTATATTATTAACTAAAAAAAGTAAAGAGTGGTTCTAATGTAAATATTAAAATAATCATAGCATTATTCAGTCATCTCAAACTGAAAAAAATCTAATGTTCCATTAACAATACAATGGATAAATTATGGTTTATTTATACAACAGAATCCCACAGAGGTGAGAATGAACAAACTACCTCTCCCTCGAACAACACAGACAGACCTCACAAGCAGAATGTTGAGTAAAGGAAGCTAGACATAAAGTACATACCATAAGATTCCATTTACACAGTAACATAACTAGGACGGGGCACGGGGGAGAGCCTCTGGAACACTGACATATTTCTGACCTCCCAAACAGATGGTACTTAATCCACTTAACCAATATTTACCAAACGCTTCTCTACATGCTCGGCACTATGCTAGAAGTTGAGGATATAAGAGAGAATGACACATTGTCACCTCTCTCAGAAAATTTACTTTATACTAGTCGTAGATAATAAACAAATATATGACATGCTAAGTAGTGAGCAGCTGTGAAGAAAACCACCCCAGGATAAGAGAATAGCAAGGGTGGTCAGGGAAGGCATTTCTGATGAAGTAACATTTAAGCAAGGACTGAAGGAAGTGAGCCATTTAGGTATCTAGGGGAAAAGTATTCCAGGCAGGGAAATAATGTAAAGACTCTGAGACAGGAGGGAGCTTAATCTGTTTGAACAACACAGAGAGGCCGGTGTGGCTGAAGCAGGGTGAGTGAAAGAGGGAAACAGGCAATGAGCACAGAGGAACGGCTCTAAGTTGGCTTAGGCAGAGCAGCTGCCCAAGGGAACACTCCGTGATAACCGAAGTGCTCTTTACGGCAGCCGCTTGCCACATGTGACTACGGGGAACTTCCAATGTGGCTAGTGTGAAGGAGGAACTAATTTTTAATTTTATTTACTTTTAGTTTATGAATCAAAATTTAAATAGCTACATGTGGCTAATGGGTACCATACCAGGATAGAGGTAGAACCAGGAGGAGCCAAGGTAAGGGCTGTGATTTCACTGGGCGTCAAACAGAAAGCCACCAGAGGGTCTGAAGAGATAAGTGATGTATTTGATTTAGGTTTAAAGGATCACTGGTGGTGCTATTTGAAAACAAACTATTAGGTATTTGTGGGAGTGGGTGGACAAGAACAAAATCAGGAGCATGAGGGAAGGCAGTGGTTTGAACAATAGTGGCAGCAGTGGAAGAGGAAAGAAGTTAGATTCAGAATTTATTTTGACACATACATAATTTAGATGTAGATGCCACTGGCTGAAATGTAAAACAAATGGAGTAAACAAAAAATATTCCTATGCTTAAATGTCTTCACCAATGCCACCTGAAGAGAATATAAGACCCACCCTGTATGTCCCAGTTCCTTTCAGTATAATGAAATAATGGTAACACCTCTGAAATTTTATAAGATTGGTTCTCTATAGAACCAGACTTTTCTTAACTGTACACACAGTAAAAAGAGCAGAACTGAGTTTTGAATCTTAATTCTCAATACTGACTTAGTATTTTCTCATTGTATTTTACTTTGATCAACTTAAAAAGACAAATATAATATACTAACCTTAATAAAAATGGATCGTAACTGAAGAGCCACTAGCTTCTTTGAAGGCAATGAATATACTACAAAGACAAAAAAAAAATGAAATCATAAGATACTCCAAATGATGGAGTTATACAAGTGAAATTACTAACATAAAAACTAAAATTGAATTGTATTTATACCTAATATTTTCAATAATTAAATATAAAACATATGAACTATATCATTCAGTTAAAATAAAACTTTTTTTTTTTTAAGATTTTATTTTATTTATTCGACAGGATAGAGACAGCCAGCGAGAGAGGGAACACAAGCAGGGGGAGTGGGAGAGGAAGAAGCAGGCTCATAGCAGAGGAGCCTGATGTGGGGCTCGATCCCAGAACGCCGGGATCACGCCCTGAGCCGAGGCAGACGCTTAACGACTGCGCTACCCAGGCGCCCCAAGAATCTTAAGCAAGCTCCATGCCTAGGGCAGAGCCCAATGTGGGGCTTGATCTCACAACCTTGAGATCATGACCTGAGCCGAAATCAAGAGTTGGATGTTTAATGGACTGAGCCATGCAGACGCCCCTGACGAGGTAACTGTTAAGAAAATACAAAATTATTTTTCTTCTGTGATTGCAAAACCAGAGAAGTATTCCTCTGAAAACTTCTGGCATTATGACAAATAAAATCATTCTTAAGAATGTTTTTAGTTCCAAAAAAAAAAGAATGTTTTTAGTTCCAGATAGTCTCCCCTCTTTTTAGAGAATAGTGAAACTCATTGCGATTAAGACAAGAATAAAATGCAGGAGAATGTCAGCCATATGATAACATCTCTGAAATAGGCACATTTATGTTCTTTAGGAGTTTCTGAAAGATAACATGCAAGATAAATGTAAAATTTTATGTGAGTCTATGTGTATGCTCTTCTTCTGGGAAAAGGATCTGTAACCTTCATCATATTCTATAAGGGGCCTACTTTGCTGATGCTTAACATGTCCCAGCCCAAGAAAGACAAGCTCTGAGATGAACCAAGGACAAAATATGGAGTCTCTTAGAGGCAGGATTAGGCTCCCGTGCTGAAGGGTAAGCTTTTAGTTACTGTAAATAACCCAGAATTCAGCAAATTCTTTGGTAGTTCGTGTCTCTCCAGTTATAGGTCTTTTGGGGAGTGTCTTATTGGACCTGTGGGGTGTGACTAGGGGCTATACCGCCTCAGCAAGTCTAGTGACTACCACGTATGTTCAGGACAAAGGAGGCAAGAACAGAAAGTTTAGGAATTAGGGAGAAGAGAACATATTTAGGGAAAAGAGCACAAATTTAGGGGAAAGGTACTAAGATGTGGGCCATTCAGGCCTGTAATCTACCTCTGACATATACATCTAGTGCAATTCAACAGACCTAATAGGAAGAGATATATCTGTAGGGAGTGAGCAAAATGTAAGATATACCACCTCCTATAAGAGCAACACTCATGTTCTCCATCAGTGTATCATGCAAATCTTTTTTGTTGTTAAGATCCTGCTTCTCATTACTTTTCTGATGTGATACAATATGAAACCAACATCACCTTTCATGTATTCTGGTGGAAAATATTTAGCTTTTATCTAACCAAGCCTTTAGACCTAAGTACTGTTATAGAAAATACAGAGACTAGAGGAACAAGCCAAATGACACCACAAGAAAGATATCAAATGTTGCTACATTTGGTGAGATGTTCTATAAAACAATGGGTCCAGTTTTTTCCTCAATAAGTCAGTTTCATGAAGAAGGGGGAAAAAAAAAGAGACTGCTCTAGAGTAAAAGAAATTTCAGAGGCACAATAATCAGATGACTACTGTGGGTCTTTGTTTAGACAAACGAACTTTAAAGGACATTTTGGGGTAAAATGGAACAATTTGAATATGATAGGGTATAGGAAGACACTAAGAAATTGCTAATTTTGTTAAATGTGATGGTATTTTATCCATGTAAGAAAATGTTCTTAAAAGATACTTATTTGAAGATAAAATGTCATGATGTCTACAATTTATTTTAAGATACCTCATCTTAAAAATAAAGTGGATTAAAGGACTTTTCCAATTGACTTGCTGCAAGTTTGTGTCAGAGAAAAGCCAGTGGGTCTTCTACTAGAGTGAAAGTGTATTAGCAGGGTGGTGTGGTGCTTAAAAGGTAGGTCTCAGGGGCCAGAGACTTGGTTAGATGCTCAGTTACACCAGTTATTAATCATGTGACATGTACTTCTCTGTGCAGTGGTTTCTTCATTAATAAAACCACCCAGAGGGGCGCCTGGGTAGCGCAGTCGTTAAAAGCGTCTGCCTTCGGCTCAGGGCGTGATCCCGGCGTTCCGGGATCGAGTCCCACATCGGGCTCCTCTGCTGGGAGCCTGCTTCTTCCTCTCTCACTCGCCTGCTGTGTTCCCTCTCTCACTGGCTGTCTCTCTGTCACATAAATAAATAAAATCTTTAAAAAAATAAAAAAATAAAAAAAAAAAATAAAACCACCCAGAGAGTAGTTGTGAAGATTAAATGAATTAATACATTTAAACGCACAGTGTCCAGCTCATAGGAAATACTCAATAAAATGATAGTTGTTATCACTAGTGGAAGTATACAAATTCTAGTTCTACCATTTACAGTCCTTTATCCTTTAAGGCAATACTGAAATTCAGTCTTGTGTTAACAGAGCCATCTTTCCTGCAGGAATTTTAATTTTTTTTTTTTAAAGATTTATTTGTCAGAGAGAGTGAGAGAGAGAGATGGAGCACAAACAGGGGGAGCGGCAGGCAGAGAGAGAAGCAGGCTCCCTCTCAGGGACTCAATCTCAGGACCCTCAGATCATGACCTGAGCTGAAGGCAGCCGCTTAACTGACTGAGCCACCCAGGCGCCCCGTAAGGTTATTTTTTGAAAGTTTATTTCATTATTGCAAGCCAATGGCACCATTAATAAGATGGAGCAAAAAAAAAAAAAAAGGTTCTTCATTTGTTTTTAGTCCATCAGTGGTATTTCATGCTACTCTATCACCTGTGGCTTTCACCTCAAAATGGTGAGCCGAAAACCGAGCAGCCAATAGAGCAGTTTGCCGTCAAAGCAAGTGGATACTCCTGTACTTCATGATCAATAGCTTTCCCCTGCTAGCTCAGAGCAGTACCACATTATAAACACAGTGGTCAGTGCCATAGCAACTGTGTCCCCCAATTAATCAGGCTTGAGAGTTCAATGAAGAACTACGATTTATGGCATGGGAAAAGCCTACGCCTACTAGTAATATTAGGCAACTCAATCTCTCTGAGCCTTATTGATATTACATTATTATGGATTCTATGATAATACGAAAGGATGACCACAAGGCTTAGGTAAGGTAGCACATGTTAAACATACAGAACTGAACCCGGTGGAATTCTTTTCCCCTTTCCTTGGTATTAGCAATGCTTATGCCTGCCAGAAAGAACAGAAATTAAAACTGAGGATAAAAGAAGGAAAAAAAGGGGCGCCTGGGTGGCACAGCGGTTAAGCGTCTGCCTTCGGCTCAGGGCGTGATCCCGGCATTATGGGATAGAGCCCCACATCAGGCCCCTCTGCTGGGAGCCTGCTTCTTCCTCTCCCACTCCCCCTGCTTGTGTTCCCTCTCTCGCTGGCTGTCTCTATCTCTGTCAAATAAATAAATAAAATCTTTAAAAAAAAAAAAAAAAAAAAGAAGGAAAAAAAACCCCAAACCGCTTATGTTAACAACAACAACAAAAAAGGAAACCTCAAATTCTAGTTAAACAAGTACAGTCATTATAGGAGTTGCCATTTAGAAAAGGCTAAGAACTAAAACCAGATGTAAGAGAATAGGACGTGGCTAGGTCATAAATTCTGCACAAAGCTGGCACTAAGTACATGTTTGTTATAAAACAGTATCTGTAGAATCTATTTCTAAGTTAAAACAACTCTTCCTTATAACAGAATAAAACAGGCTTAAGTCTTACACACTTTCAGCATTTATACTGAGTTCTGTTGAATTTTCTTCTGCAGTTGCATATGGATTGTTTCCAACCATCGGCACAAGACAATCGGTATAGAAGTAACCAATCTTACACATATTTAGTGTAGAAATAATCAAGTCCATGGCAAGCTGGCCAACATTTCCAACAGATACTGCTGGCTGAAATAATAAAAAAAGAATATGTTCATTAAGTCACCAAAATTAGCAGCACTTTTCGAAGTACAGACAGAAGATAATAATCACGGGACTACTTTTGGATGGTTATGCTCAGGTACGTCATAGCTGGATAGAGACTTTCCTTAGTTGCAACTGAGGTGTCAGCAGGGGCTTCCTCTGCTTTTGAGACTACTGATTTAACACTTATGGAACACCTACGACATGTCAATCATTGCTCTAGGCGCTAGGAATGCAGTAAGACAAACCGACAAAAGTTCCTGCGCTCATGGAGTTTCCACTCTAGTGAGGGAATAGTTTAATGTAACAAAACAGTGAAATGAAGGCATACTTCACTTTACTGAACTTCACAGAGAATGTGTTTTTTTACAAATTGAAGGTTTGTGGCAACCCTTCCTCAAGGAAGTCTATCAGAGCCATTTTTCCAACAGCATTTGCTCACTTTGTGTCTGTTACATTTTGGTAAATCTCTCAATATTTAAAACCTTTTCATTATTATATTTGTTATCATTTGATCTGCAATCAGTGATTATGACTCACTAAAAGCTCAGATGATAGAATTCTTTAGCAATAAAGTATCTTTAAGGTATGCACACTGTCTTTTTAGACATGATGCTATTGCAAACTTAATACACTACAGTATAAACATAACTTTCACATGCACCGAGAAACCAAAAAATTTATTTGACTTGCTTTATTGCAATATTCACTCTATTGCTGTGGTTTGGAACCAAACCCCCAATATCTTTGAGGTATGCCTGTATACAGTGGTAAGTGCTATGGAGAAAAACTAAGTGAGAGTGTGTATATGTATGTGCTTGGCTGCAATTTTAAACAGGGTGATCAAGAAAAGAATTACTTTAGCTGACCAGTTAATTATAGACCTAAAAGACGTAAGCAAGACAGCCACACAAAGACCAGGGAAAAGAACACTTCAAGCAGTGGGAAAGCAAATGTAAAGTCCTCTTGGGTCATCTTTCCATTTGCTTTGTTAGTGCCCAAAGGTTGGAGTCAGCTTCTTTTCACGTTAAACACACACACATATTTATCCCCACGACTTCAAAGAGTCCAGTTGTCAATCTCTATAGCCCAAAATATCTATCTGAACTTCAGATCCTAACGGATATCTCCACATGCTTATTATAGGCAATGCATGTTCAACATGTACAAAACTAAACTTCGGCCTAAACTTGTCCTCACGTTTTGTATTTTAGAAAAGAGCACAATTACTCATCTAATTACCTAGACTGAGAAACGTCTTCCTTTTCTCTTATCAACCACATCTAATAAATGTCTAATTTTCATTGGTTCTATTTCCAAAGTATCTCTTTAACGTTGTTCTTCTTTTGCATTCTTCTAGCACAATTGCTTTTTTCCCTTCATCTTACTTTTCTGGGTCTCAGGGTGGTCTCCCACTTCTCATTGCTCTCATCTACTAATCTCCTGGTTTCTCCTGTAATTCCCTTTCCCCTTCTCCAGGATTTTGCTTTAGTTAGAGCCTCGATCTCCTATATCATCCACCTTTTCCTCACTATTGGATTCTTCCCATCAGCATATACACATGCTGAAATCTTTTCTTCTAAAATACCCGCTGGCTACCCTCCGACGCCCTTCCCCACCCCACCCCACACTCTGATAAAATACCCTCCCTTGATCCCACATACTCCCCTAACTACCACTTCACTTCTTGGTGTCTCTCCATAGCCAAAGTTCCCCAGTTGTCCACTAAAACATAAGCAGGAACTTTATCTCTGAATTGATGAACAAATACATATATATACATGTCTCCATCCCTTCTTCCATTTATTCAAACCACTCCAATATAGCTTCCCTCCCTTCACCACTCTACTGGTATCTGTCAAAGTTACCAACAATGATCTTTCGGACATTACTTTCCCTATGAATCTTTCCCTTTTTTTTCTTCTGCCAGGTATCTTACTAGCTGTCTCTGCAGAAGTTTGGACTCAAGGGCAACTGATATGGCTGCAGCCTATGAAAAAGCAAGGCCCTGAATTCATTACCTGAGAGAACTAGCCTAAGACCCTAACCAGGTTGTACCAGCTTTCAGAGCATGTCCACAGGCCCTTCTCCTTCTGCTAAGATAACCTCCTGACATCAGGGACTCAATTTTGCCTCATTCTGACGTCAAGTCTCCAACCCAAAGTAAACATGGGAATATATGGTACATACATGTTTCATCTCCTGCAAGGACACCTTTCCCTTTTGTGATTAATAAATATTTTTCAGGGAGATACTTTGAAATTATATAAAATTTCCTTCTTCATTATCACACACTAATTTTAACATTCATTCATATTTCTTGCACGCATCATTAAGGTGAGAATTGCCCAAAAGTGATTACCATCATTTAAAAAAGAGATATAACTAACATATGATGTTGTATCAGTCCTGGGTATATAACACAAGTTGATATATGTATATATTGTGAAAAGATTACCACAATAAGTTTACTTAACATCAATCAACCACAGTTACAAATTTTTCTTGTCACGAAAACTTTTAAGATCTACTCTTTTAGCAAGTTTCAAATACACAATACAGTATTGTTACAGTATTGTTTACTATAGTCACCATGTTGTGCAATACATACCCACACTTATTTATAACCGGAGGTTTGTACCTTTTAACTGCATTCCTCTATTTCATTTCAAGCAGCCCTCATCCTCACCCTCCTCTGGCAACCACCGATCTGTTCTCTGTATTTATGAGGGATCCCCCTCCCCACCCCCGGTTCCACACATAAAGCTTTAACAGGTCCTTGTGTCCCTCACCCTCCCAATAAGTCCTAGGGTTCTTCTGTTCCCTTTTCAAAGCGCTACCCTAGCATTTATTGCCCTTACTGGTTCACGTGTGTTTCCAACTAGACTGGACACCTTTGAGGACAAGGACCTAATATTATTTTAGTATTTTTACATTACAGAATGTTCACTGAAACAGTGACTGAATATGGGCAATTTTTGGAGCAATAAAACCGTGTGTTAGCTACTGGCAAAGATTACTTTTATTACCTTATCCGTAGTTTTCTCGTTAATGAGAAAGTCTTGCCAGCTTAAGACTGGCTCGGATACTAGCTGAAGAAAGATGTTCTAGGCTATAATGAAGAGAATATGGCCCGCACAACCTAATCACAACGTTACCTGTAATACCCAAACACATTACGTTTCACAGTCAACGAAGACTACAAACTCTAGTCTCAGAAACGTTTGGTGATAGCGCCAACAAAGATTCTATCAGAAGCGCCGCATCCAGCGACAACCTGTCTTCGGGTAAGGCTGAACACCTGAAACAGAAGCCAGTACCGCCCTCTGTCCCAGGGCCGGTGAAACCCCTCCACTCGCGGTGGGGGCCCCCCGGGCGCCTCCCGAGAGGAAGCACTCCAAGCCGAGCACGCGGAGCTCGAGAAAGCGGGGACTCACCATTAGGAAGGTGTAGCCCGCCAGGTCGGGGACTGACTCTCCGCAGGGAACGAACATGGTCGCACAGAAGTGGGAGAACCGGGGGAGCCCGGGCCTGGGAGAAACGAGGACGGCGCAAACGCGAACCCGCGAGCGCCGCGCCGCGCCGGCGCGCCGGAGTCCCCAGAGCCCCTAGTGACGGGGGCGGGGCGGGGTCCGCCGAGTCGCTCGGCGTGGGGTCCTGAAGGGCCCGTCCAGCTCTCTGCCGGTCCGCAGGGCGGAGAGGGCCCGCGACTGGGGAAAGATGGGGGCGGGCAGTGCCTGCGGAGACCGCGGCAGGGCAGGCCGATGGGGAACGCCAAGCTGGCGGGATGGTGACCGCCAGGGAAGGGAGCGGCCGGCGGAGGGAGTCAGGCAGGGAGAGGGGCAGCCCGAGCCCTGGTAGTCCGCGCCGTTTGAAAGCAACAGTTGAGCGCCGCCGCTGCCTCGGCTCCCGCCCAGCCCCGGCCCTGACGCGGCGTCGCGCCCCCCGGGAGCTGCGTGAGGCCGAGCGGTCGCGCCGGCTCTGCTCAGCCGCGACTGGCATTCCGGGGCTGGCCGGGGCGCGCCCGAAGCGTGGAAAAGCGCGGTGAGGCGCCGGCCCCAGCATGTCGCTACCTCCGGAGAAAGCCTCGGAGCTGAAGCAGCTCATCCACCAGCAGCTGAGCAAGGTGAGGGCCGCGGGCGCCCGGCAACGCGGGCCTCTTCGGCCGCCTTTGGTCCGGAGCGCCCAGCCTGGCGTCCCGAGACCCGGTCGGCGGCAGCGCCAGTTTGCCGCGGATGCGAACGCAGGCTCTGGGGCGCAGAGCGCGGGCTGGGCGGGCTCCGAGTCTGCGGCCGGGGCCGCTTTCTAGCCTCGGTGAAAGAGCACAATGCCGGCAAGTGCTAGTGAGAGTTTGAGGGGACGGAACGCGGCACAGTGTGAAGCACAGCTGTGAAGATGAAGCGGTCATCCTGCGGTCTCTGGGTGTCAGGTTGAGTACAGGTTGGGTTTGGAGCGGGTGTATATTCAGAGGTCAGGAATTGGAATTTCTTTAAGGGTGAAACTTGTGTCTTTGAAGTCGAACCAAATCAGCAATTCTTAAGTCGTGAAAGGGAAGTTACTAAAAGTCTTGTAATGAACGTGTTTGTGATACTTCGGAGCTCAAGAAGAGCCTAAAGGTGCTTAGCCGAATTCAGTAAGCTGAAGTAATAAAAGCTACCGTTTATTGTGCACTTGTATGCCAGGCTTTGTGCTAAGTGTTTAGCATCTTTTATTACCTAAGCCTCACAGTAATCTTGCTAGGGCACCATTTTTTCCAGATTCATAAAGGGTAAAAAGGTTGACTCAGGGTCACATCTAATAAGTTGAAGGCTGAAATTCATACTCTGATCTCCAGGTCTGTGTTCTCTTAATTATACTACGCTCTCTTTCAAAAGGTCTGTTTTTGTTGAGTGTTATTTGTGGGGAAATGGTAACAAAGGTAGTGGATAACCAGTAGAAATTATTTCTAGAATTTGTACTAAAAAAAAAAAATGCATCTTAAAATTTTTTTCTTTTAAAAAATCCTTTATTCTCATTGAATTCTAGTAACAATTTTACGTTTACTATTAGCTTGAGAAGCCATCCTGAATTTTGTTTACTTACTCTTCCATTATTTTTCCCCTTTGGGTGTTTTAGAAAGAAATTAGCTAATTGGCAATGTTTGATGGCTTCATAAATGTAAATTGTAATGCGAGTTTTCTACGTAGATGGATGTCCATGGCAGAATAAGAGAAATCCTTGCTGAGACAATACGGGAAGAATTGGCACCGGATCAACAACAGTTATCAACAGAAGATTTGATCAAAGCCCTTAGACGTCGGGGAATCATTGATGATGTGATGAAAGAACTTAATTTTGTTACTGTGAGTTTATCTTTTAGGGGAAAAATTTTGAGAGTATGTTCACATGCTTAATGCTGCTTATAGGGTCCATATTTGGGGCCTCTTTTTAGTAAAATCACTTTAAAACAAGACCATTTTTGTCTAGTAATATCTTTTTTTTTTTAAAGATTTTATTTATTTATTTGACAGAGATAGAGACAGCCAGCGAGAGAGGGAACACAAGTAGGGGGAGTGGGAGAGGAAGAAGCAGGCTCATAGCGGAGGAGCCTGATGTGGGGCTCGATCCCATAATGCCAGGATCACGCCCTGAGCTGAAGGCAGACGCTTAACCGCTGTGCCACCCAGGCGCCCCTGTCTAGTAATATCTTACTTCATGTATAAGCTAACTCTACCCTTGACTGTAGCAAGTAGGATTATAATGAAGGGAAAGATGGGGGCGGGCAGTGGAGATTGGAGTTACATACTATATTTTTCTCTCTAAAATGACAGAATTTTCTGTTATTCTCTAGGTCTGTAAGTGTACGTATTTCAGTTAAATTAGTTCACCATAACCTAGTTCTTTTTCACTGGTATTCTATAATTTTTTTAGATTAGGCGTATTTTTTTAAAATAAACATATTCTTTTGGAACTCCATGCTCTATGATTAACAAATTACCAGTTTCTGTAAGAAAATAATTGTATAAGAACCTTCAAATCTCTTTATACAAATAGGTCAGTAGTGGGATGATAGCCTCAGTGCACAAATTAGTAAGTAGGCCTTCTTTTGAAAATGAGGCAATAATGAGAAACTGTGACCTAATAATACCTGGGTAATATAATGTAAAAATTGGATGGGCTGCATAATACACCAGGGAATAAGTACTTTAACACAGCCTCCTTTTTTGGTTTTTGAGGTTTATAAACCCATTTGTTTAAAAATTGACCCAATAACAGCTTCTGCTGTGTGAATGTCATTCCTTTATTAAAATCAGTTCATGGTAGAATCATAAGCCAAATGTCATAATAGGTTTAGAAGAAGTTTAAGCTTGTTTAAGGTATTAAGGATTTGTTTTTTGCATTCTGTGGACATTGAAGACAGTTAAATTCCTAATTAGACTTTAGGCGTGACCAGTCGTATCATCTTTTTTGCGGGCTTTTCATTATTTTCATATGCTAAGAAAATAAGAGTTTCCTTGAGGAGGCTTTATCCTATCTACTTTTATTTACTTCTTAGTCCCATTATTGACATTTCCTTGCTTAGCTATAATTTTTGTTTTCTAATTTGTTTTTTTTTTCCTGCCTTTCTAGGACAGTGTTGATCAAGAACTACCTTCCTCTCCAAAACAACCTGTTTGTTTTACTGATAGACAATCAACGTTGTTAAAAAAAAGTATGTGTATTTCTTTCTAATGTTGATTTTGTTTTGCACAGTATTACATATTGATGTCCTGTAGTGTTTGGTATTTGATAGAAAACATTTTTTCTTTCCCAAATGAAATACTTAACATTTTGGGATTAATCATCCAAAAAACTTAGATTCTGTTTTGCATGAAGTATGTATGTCAGAAGATTTAACGTATCACAGAGTGGAAGCAAAAACAGGATCACCTGTTTCTCATGTTTTAATAATATATTTTACAAACATTATACAGCCTTGCTTTTTTTAATGGTAATTACCTAACCAGTACACTTCCTGAGTTTATATTTGTCTGAGTTGGTTTGTGGAAGTGAAGGAGTGTTGGATAAGTAACTAAAAAGTAGAGATTTCTTAAGCCTCTAGCTGGGAAAAAGTAGCCAGAATATAAACTCAGATAAAGATATCTTATTATGTATGTTTTCTTCCCTGGTTGTAAATGGTCCTGGTATAGAGTAAATTTGTTACTCTTTTTCTTTATTTAGTCTTTGGTTTTATTTCTGTTAAGTTGTTATTTCCTGTTGTCTTGATCACATTCCTTAAGTTATTTGGCAGTTTCCTCATATATATTGCTACACTTTACAGCTAATATTGATCCAACACGGAGGTATCTTTACCTTCAGGTTTTGGGTGGAAAAGCTTTCTTGGAACATCTACAAGAACCTGAGCCTTTACCAGGACAAGTTTGTTCAACCTTTACTTTATGTTTACATTTTCGAAACCAACGTTTTCGTTCTAAACCCGTTCCATGTGCCTGTGAACCAGATTTTCATGATGGCTTTTTACTTGAAGTACACAGAGAAAGCTTAGGTAAGGCGCCATGATAATTTGTCGCTTAACTGAGTAAATCTTTGTTAGGTTTTATTGTAGAACAACCATAACAACTTTTGCTGTAAGGGGACATTTACAATGTCCCCTATAAATTAAAAAAATAATTTATAATCATTTATAATGAATGAATCTTCTTTCTTTGCTTTTATTTTCTCCACTGCTCTTTCTTATATAAATTACTTCCACCCACCTTCTTTATTTTCTGCTAATTAATTTTCCCTGAAGATTATTTTTTTACTGTTTTAATGGTTGCTTTGTTAGTAGTAAACATTTAAATGTCTTTTGCCCGGGGGTGGGGGGGCTGGGTGGCACAGTTGGTTAAGCATCCAAATTTTGATTTTGGCTCAGGTCATGATCTAAGGGTTGTGGGATCGAACCCTGCATCGGGCTCTGCGTTCAACACAGAGTCTTCTTAAGATTCTCTCTCCCTCCCACTTGTGCACACATGTTCTCAAATCAGTCAGTCAATCAGTAAATGCCTGTTAGGTGCATTATGCTATGCTAGGCAAGTGCTGAGAATATAGTGGAGAATGAGACATAATCCTTTTCATTTATGAAAGATAGATTTACAATGTTAATATAACTTTCAAAAGTAAAAGTTAGGATGGGAATCTGTAACTCTCATTTTTATAACCTTAAAATTATATACTTGATTCCCACAATTGTATTACATTATTTCTATAAATGTATTTTATATATTATTTCAATATAGAAATATTTATATTTGTAAACTTAGCAAAGTTGCAGAATTATACCTTCAGAATTTTAGATTGCTAAGATGGTTAATACATTATGAAAAATTTTTTTTGCCCCCAGTGAAAAATGTTGCCCTAATGAGGCTGGTTTTTAATTAATTTATTTATTTATTATAGAGAGGGCGTGAGTGAGCATGAGCTGGAAGGGGTGGGGAGAGAGAGAAGCAGACTCCCTGCTGAGCAGAGAGCATGACGTGGGGCTTGGTCCCAGGACCCTGAGATCATTATCTGAGCCAAAGGCAGACGCTTAACCAACAGAGCCACCCAGGAGCCCCAGGATTGTACTTTTTTAATAAAGTAATCTGTTGCATGCTTTCTGAGGCATTACTAAATTATTTTATTTGGTTTTATATAAGTTTATTATTAGTATCCTTTGTAATTAAAGGGATTCTTCTATGTTGGCCTAACGGAATATGTAATGTGGTGCATTTGTTTGGTTTATGTTGCCAGGTGATGGAACTAGAATGGCTGATTCAACAACAATGTTATCAATAAGTGATCCAGTTCATATGGTGCTAATCAAAACAGACATATTTGGTGAGACTACTTTGGTAGCATCCTATTTTCTTGAATGGCGATCAGTTTTGGGCTCAGAAAATGGAGTGACCAGTCTTACTGTGGAACTTATGGGTGTAGGTATGATGATTAATCATGGTTACTTTTTTATAGCCACAGCTTATTTATAAATACATTTTATGTTTTCTGAATACCTTTATAAACCAAGATGGAAACATGTAAAAAGAATTTCATTAGGGGGTGCCTGGGTGGCACAGTCAGTTACGTGCCCAACTCTTGGTTTCCACTCAGGTATTGATCTCAAGAGTCATGATCTCAGGTTCGTGAGATCCAAGTCCCGCATCAGGCTCTGTGCTCAGCACGGAGTCTGCTTAAGGGTCCCTCTCCCTCTCCCTCTGTCCTTCCCTCCTGCACTTGCATGCGTTCTCCCTTTCTCTCTCTCTCTCGAAAGTAAATCTTTTTAAAAAATACTTAAAAAAAAAATTTCATTAGAATTACAGTTGGACTGTAGTATTGTAGTCTTGGGAAATGTCATGAAGCATGTTATGAATATAGAACTTCACAGTCAATCTGACCTTGTTTTAAGGAAAAAATTCTTTATGGGGCTGGCTTACTTTTTTCAAATTTATTTGATTAAATATAAGACTGTAAAGAAAATTAAGATCTTCATACACATGCATATGTAAAAAACCCTCTACTCCAGCACACTCCAATGTACAGTGCATCCCCATTAGTACCAGTGGTTCTTATGGGTTATGGAGTCGATACTCTTCCAGCTTTTTACATGTGGAACTGTGGGACTCAAAGAGGGGTTAACTTGCTCATTGCCAGGATCTACGAATAGTCCTCTTTGAGGACAGAGATGGTGCCTATCTTGTTCACCATTGTCTCCTTGGACTCTTGCATGCTATCTGATGAGTAATACATATTTGCTAATAAAATAAAACCTAACAATATTTTATGCATCACATGTAAAGGAATTACTTTCGTATTGAAACTAAGGCAGAGAGTCCAACCTGGCCAGTGGACAGCATAGCTTTAGTACTTTAGATTCTGGTAAGTCAGACCCGGAATGTGTTTTTCCTTAAATAGAAAGTAGGGGGCAAAACTTTTATGTGGGATATTTATTTTCAAAAGATACCCATTATTTGTCTCCAGATAAAGGCCTAACATGATTATCATAGTAGTGACCAAGAAACAAGTATATTCTGATTCACCAGAGAAATAGTAAATAGTTATGGTAAGAAGTATATTTGTTTTCTAATTCTTTAAATCCAGGCATGGATTGAAAATTTGTACTCACATGGGATGTGAAAAATGGGAAGGGATTAAAAAAAAACAAAAAGGAAGGCCTACATAGGAATTACTATATATGACAAGTATAAATATTTTCTGAGAATGAGATGTTAACTGTTGCTTTTCTTTGTTTTTAACGTAAATCTGGTTGGCATACATTTAATGAAGATAAAAATTAAGAATGCCAAATCTTGTAGATCCAAACAGCCCCTTAAAATGTGATAAGCAAACTCAGAAAATAGGTAATCTTATAATTAGATAAAGGTCTTCATGCAAAAGGAAAACTAATTTGATTTGTTTCGTTTTTAATATGAATGTTAAAGATGATGTTGAATATTATCTGTATTTCATGTAAATGGTAAAGCACAAAATTCTTTTAATTATTTTGTTTAGACTTTGGTTGACTAAATACACGTAGTTTGGAAGCCTCTGAAGTTCTAAATATTTATTTATATTTATAGGCACGGAATCAAAAGTTTCTGTGGGAATTTTAAATATAAAACTTGAGATGTACCCACCACTCAATCAAACATTATCTCAAGAAGTAGTCAACACACAGGTAAATAATTCTGAATTTCTCCTGTGTATTTGTTTTCAGTGTAGTATATTTACCCGTTGATCCTAGAAAGTTCTTTCTTCTTAGAAAATTATCACTTATTTTAAGAAGAGAATGACGGTATGATTTATTTAAAAATGTTTGTCTTGGGAGAAAAGATCACTAACCATTATGGGGGCGTGTAGACACAGGGACGTCAGTCAGGAGGCTCTTACAGATGGTGGAGATGATAGCTTATGTTAGGGTGGTGGTTAGATGGAGAGAAGTGTGTAGAATTGTTACATATTTTAGAGTATTTAAGGAGAAAAATAAAAATTGAAGAAAATATTTTTTTAAATTTCAAGCTTGCTTTGGAACGTCAGAAAACTGCAGAGAAAGAGCGATTATTTCTTGTATACGCAAAGCAGTGGTGGAGAGAATATTTGCAAATTCGACCCTCACACAACTCACGGCTGGTTAAGATTTTTGCACAGGTTTGTAAATTGCATTAGAAAAGGTTCACACCTGTATTTGAGATTTTCTGTTGTATATGTAAATTTCATTTAAGGTGAATTTGTAAAATGTGTTCCAGACAAATGAAACTTTATTTGTAAAAACAAATCTGATTTTGCAATACTCTTTCACTGAGTAGGTGACATAACACAATCTTCGTTTTATTTTGCTTTTCATTTTCAGTTATTTTTTTTGAATACATTTAATTTAAAATAGATGAAGACCCACTTTGTTTAACTCGGTGTGTGATATTTAATTCTAAATGATTAAATACTAGGATACTTTGCAGTTGATAATGTAAATTCAGCTTTCATGTGCAGAATTAGGGCTCTGGGCATATATGTTTAGACATGTAAGTTGTTAGGCTATTTTCTTAAAGACATTATTACATGTAATAATTCTATATAGCCAAAATCTCTGAGCCGGTGACCAGTAATATTTAACTGCAGCATTTCAGTTCTATATCTCTGCTTCTATTTTTCCTGTATCCTAAGCCTATTTTCTCAATTAACAAATCAGAATAAAATATATGATCAGATCCATGTTTTTTGTAACTTCTAAGGAACCATTCAAATGTTTTATATGTATTCAGCTTTATGTAGATGCTTATAAAAGAGTTTTAGTATGGTATTATTTTGACTAACATATTTCAGATCCTGTGCATTCCTCTAGGTTTATCCTACGTAGTAGGATGGGCTAAGCGTAGTTCAGTTTCTAGATGAGGAGCTTAGAAGTGAAAGAGCCTAGTTGACTAGTGGTGGAAATGAGGGAAGCAGCTTCTCACTTTCGGTAGCATTGTTTATGCATTGTTTGGGCAGACAAGGTAGCATTGATGTCAGGATGGGGCAAAGAGAAACCAGTCAAAATATAACTGGCTCCCTGCTGTCTGTTTAGTCTGAGGTGGTTACGTATTGCCATGTGGAATCTGGGACCAGAGAAGAATGGGTGGGTGAGGAAGTGGATCAGAGAAATGACAAATTAAAGAGGAGGAGGAAGAGGATGAGATACGCAGTTATGCAAATCAGGGAATGGGGAGTTTTTTAAGGAAATATTACTTAAGTTCCCATCTCTTAGAATTCATTGTAAGAAGATTTGAACCACATAAGGTCACTTAGTCTCATGGTAACCGTATGAGATTGTCAATTGGCCAGGCATTGCCACTTTTTATAAGAAATTAATAGTATAAAAGAGAAAAGAATTTTTCCTGATACCAAACAGCAACTTAGTCATAGAGACTCCATTAAGTTGCAGTTTCGACTAGTGCTTTTTTGGTTTGACTGGATCACCTCTGGACATATAGAGAGAATAAATAAGATGTTTATCTTACTTCAGTTCCCCAGAAGTATCTTTTGCTGCTGCGTTCTGTATTTGACTAGATATGGAGTGAAGGAACAATAACATTTATTTAAGGCAGTCAATCTAATCAAAAAAACTGTAGTTCTAAACCAAAAAATTATTATACATGGTCTGAAAATGAATTTCCAATGCTTCTAGGCACAAGAGAAAATAGTTTACAGCAGGACTATCTTTTTGCAGTGATGGAAATGTTCTCTGTGCTATCCAGTATGATAGCTATTGAGCATGCAAAATGTGGCAATAAAAAACTGAATTTAAATTTTATTTAATTTTAATTAAAATGTAAAAGGCTACATAGGATTAGTAGCATTCTTAATAGACAGTGCAGGTTTAGAAGCTAAAATACAGAAATTTTCAAGACGTTCGTTTATGGGGATATATTATAGATAATGTGAGAGATATTGCTGTAATGAAACATATAATGATATATCTTGTATTTTAAGATGCTACTATTGATTGATTTAGGGCAAATGCATCCACTTTTTGAATACTCATTCCTTTCCTTTCTGTTAGTGGAGTTGTAAGAATAGGACTAAATGGCCCACTCAGGAACTCAGTTAATTACCTTTATTCTAACCAAATATCTGTAAATTCTCAGAGTTGTTATACTTAATAATCTGTTGTACTTTTTCTTCCTCCCTTGCATGTTTTGCTATAGTATAATAGTAATTCACTTAATGATAGCTTTTAAATTTTCTAGTGTAAGAAATTTTAAAATAAGTTATAGAAATTGATCTTTAAGGCTGTTAAGTTTTAAGAAAATGTTAAAATCACTTAAGGATTGAGACTTTCCTTTTAATGTTCAGATTTTTATTTCAAGACTTAATATTCTCACACTATACTAGATTAATAATTAATACTGAGTTAATGTAAAAGAAATCCAAATAATAGTTTTCTACTTCCGTCCAAAATTAGAATCATGATTTTCTGGTTTTCAAATGTGTGCCTTGAAACACCCTTCACTTAAATTTCCTCTCTTCCTGTTTCTATTCCTTAGTTTTGTTAATTGTCTTTGGTTCTTCATTCTGTTTGAGCTTTTTCCTAGCTGATCCCTTTATTCTATTTCTATTTCTGACTCCCAAGATAGCATGGGGGAGATGGAGAGTAAGAGACCACCATGGATTTTACACTTTGCAGGGAGGTAGTGGTGGGAGAGGACAGGGAAAAAAATCAGTGCCTTTTAGAGTTGAGAACCATAGTTATGAGTCAAAACATAATAATACTTTGCTCTACATCAAAAAATTCATGATCTTTCTCACTATAATTAAATGTAAATAATAGGGTTGTTTTTTTTTTTCTTGATAAGGTATGGGATTATAATGGAGAGGTGATGTTTTTGTGGTATAGAAAGATTATCGGAAAGATTTCTCGTAATTGAAACAGTTATTTTTCTGTTGGCTGAGTTAGGCCTTGTTTCTGAGGAGCCTTGCCATGATAGAGAGTATTAAATTGTCTTTGAATTTTGAGTAGAAAGTACTCCTTTGACTTTGTCATCTCAGTAATCATGAAGTTAAGGGAAATGTGGGCTTTAGTAATATTAACTCTAAAAGCACAACGGTGGACAGTCATCAGAGACTTCTGTATGCAGTTACTCAGCTCAAATGCTAGGATACATCCTATATTTAAAATGTAAGATGTTTTCCTTAAATGATTTTTAAAAGTCTGCTTTCAGCTCACTTGATTAACAAATCCTTGTTTCCTGTGGATCTCCAAATGTAATGGAAACAAACTAAAAATGAGCTCTCTGATAATTTGTTGGCTCAGTAAATCAGAACAGTTATTCTGTTTGGATATACAGTATTAAGTTCTGTATGATAATGTGAAAGAATACTTTGGCTTAGATCCCCTCTCCATCCTCCAACTACCTGCCTATTCTGTTTTCAGAGGAGTTCTTTCTTTTTTCCTAATTTTATTGAGAGTAATTGACAAATATAATTGTCTATATTTAAAGTGTACAACATAGGGGCGCCTGGGTGGCACAGCGGTTAAGCGTCTGCCTTCGGCTCAGGGCGTGATCCCGGCGTTCTGGGATCGAGCCCCACGTCAGGCTCCTCCGCCATGAGCCTGCTTCTTCTTCTCCCACTCCCCCTGCTTGTGCTCCCTCTCTCGCTGGCTGTCTCTATCTCTGTCAAATAAATAAATAAAATCTTTAAAAAAAATAAATAAATAAAGTGTACAACATAGTGATTTGATATACATATACTTTGCGGAATGACTACCAAGATCAAGATAATGAACGCATCCATCACCTCACATAGTTACCTCTTTCTCATGTGGTGAGGATGCTTAAGGTCTGCTCTCAGCAACTTTCAAGTTTACTGTATTAACTGGTCGCCATGCTGTGTATTAGATCCTCAAACTTAACTCTTCTTATAACTGAAAATTTGTACCCTTTGACCTACATCTTCCCTATTCCTCCCTCTCCCCAACCCCTGGCAACCACCTTCTATTCCCTATTTCTATGAAATCAGCCTTATTTTTTTTTTTTTTTAAAGATTCCACATGTAAGTGACACGATACAGGATTTGTCTTTCTCCGTTTGGCTTATTTCACTTGGCATAATACCCTTCAGATTCATCCGTGTTGTCACAAATGGCAGGACCTCCTGTTGTATAGCTGAATAATATTCTTTTGTATATGTAATACCACATTTTCTTTACTCATTCACCTGTTAAAGGACATTTTACTTGTTTCCATATCTTGACTATTGCGAGTAATGCTGCAGTGAACATGGATGTGCACGTATCTCTTTGAGATACTGATTTCATTTGCTTCAGATCTATATCCAGGAGTGAGATTGCTGAATCATGGTAGTTCAGGTTCTTACTGTCACAAGTTTTGGAGACAGCTGAGGGTTTGAGTCCTGGCTCTGTTGCATAATACCTGTAGCTTCAGTTTCTTCGTTTATGAAATGAAAACAGAAAGAGGTGTTAGAGGATTAAAAGAGAAATCGTATGCGTAGCTCTTAGCTGCCTGGTGTTGGATGCAGGGTAAGCACTCGGTAAGTGGTACCCAGAATTATTTCGTCCCACATTAATGTAGTCTAAGAAAAAGTGTTAAAATTGGGAATAATTAATCTATCCTTACAGTTGATGTTTTTTCCCTCTTCCCCCAGGATGAAAATGGGATAAATAGACCAGTTTGTTCCTATATTAAGCCACTTCGAGCTGGGAGGCTTTTGGATACTCCAAGGCAAGCAGCAAGATTTGTTAATGTCCTTGGTTATGAAAGAGCCCCTGTTATTGGAGGAGGAGGTAAACAGGAACAGTGGTGCACTCTGCTGGCCTTTCTCTGTAGAAACAAGGTATTCTACACATGTAATAGAATTAAAATGCAGTACATCATAGTTATTGTGAATTGATTGCATTCGAAAATAGAAAAGTGGGTAAATCATCAATTTGAACTGGTCAGAATCTTTTGTTTTTAATGCATAAGGAAAAAACTTAGCATCTTTATTTTCTTGTGTTATTTCTTATGTAGCAGAAGATGATTTTTGTGAGGTGTGGAAATAAGTACCGTAGTGTCAGAAATCAAGATACAGAAGTAAATTAAACAGTGAATTAGAGACGGTGCTGGGACCAGAATCATGGCCTTTCTAGTACTCTTCATGTTTTAAAATCTGTTTGGAGGATACATTTTTTTTTTTTAAGAGAAAATGGCACTACAAGATGAATATGGAAGAAAATCTTGGATTGCATGGTATTTTGTGTAGTTTCAAGTGTAACTATATATTTAAGAATTTGTGTACAATTTTTAATGTTAACTGATTTCAGTAAGTGAATTTTATAGATTATGTGATATTTTTAATGTGCTCTAAAAATGTTGATAATATAAAAACAAGACTATCTTTAGCATTTCAGTTCTGAAATAGAAAAGAGTTAATTTTTTTATTATTTGTTTTGAAATAATTTTGTTTGATCTGAGGTTGTATAAGTAGTATGAGTATTCATTCACGAGGCAAAGCTTATACAGAAGAGCCTATTTAGCTTAGAGGTTGATTTGTTAGGAAGATTTTATCTTAAAAACAATTGAAGGACGGGGCGCCTGGGAGGCTCAGTTGGTTAAGTGTCTGCTTTCAGCTCAGGTCATGATCCCAGAGTCCTGGGATTGAGCCTCTTTTTGGGCTTCCTGCTCAGTGGGGAGTCTGCTTTTCCCTCTCCCTCTGTCCCTCACCCTGCTCATGCTCTCTTTCAAATAAATAAATACTATCTTAAACAAAAAATTGAAAACCAGGCGTCTGGGTAGCTCAGTCACTTAAGCATCTGACTCTTGATTTTGCTGCGCTCAGCACAGAGTCTGCTTAAGATTCTCTTCTCTCTCCCTCTCACTCTGCTTCTCCCCACCTCCCCCCACTCACTCTCTCTTAAAAAAAAAAAACAGTTAAACATTATCAAAAAATTATTTTTATTTATTCTCACATGGTGGTTCCCAGAAGTTGTGTGTGTGTGGATTTAAGCTTTTTTATTTCAAATAT
>NW_024425897.1:5232524-5272127 GCF_017311325.1 Ursus maritimus
GGAATGGTATATATTTAAAATTATGTAAATAATGCTTTCCTAAAGCAAATAATCACCCCTTTGAGTCATTATTTTATTTATCTGAGTTCATTTAAAGAGAAAGCACATCTTAAATTAGAAACTTGAAATTATTAACTTTAAAAAAATTTATTCAGGGAGAAACATTGAGCGAGCGAGAACACGAGCAGGGGGGAGGATCAGAGGGAGAGGGAGAGGCAGATTCCCCACAGAGCAGGGAGTCCAGCATGGGGCTTGATCCCAGGATGCAGGAATCATTTCTGAGCCGAAGGCAGCCTGCTTCAGCTGAGCCACCCAGGTGCCCCAGAAGCTTGAAATTACTGAAAAAGTTATTCTTGCACAAACAAGAGCATTAAGCAGTAAAGGTGAAATGTCACCCATAATTCTATTGCCAGTTTTTCATCTCTTTTTATATTTTTGTGTTTTTCTCCTGTGTTTGTATCATTTTTTCATAATTATAATTGAGATATAAATAAAATTTTGTGTCCTGCTTTATTTTTTTTTTTTTAAGATTTTTCCTTTTTTTTTTTTTTTTTTGTCACAGAGAGAGAGAGAGCACAAGGAGGGGAAACGGCAGGCAGAGATAGAAGCAGGCAGAGGGAGAAACAGGCTCCCTTCTGAACAGGGAGCCTGATATGGCACTCGATCCCAGGACCCTGGGATTGTGACCTGAGCCGAAGGCAGACGCCCAACTGACTGAGCCACCCAGGCGCCCCTGTGTCCTGCTTTATAATTTAACATTATGCTATGAACATTTTCCCATGTGTCACTATAATTTTTATGATCTCCATCTTTTAATGGTTGTATAAGTGTAAAGTTTTCTTTAGTTGTTATACAAAATTTACTTAACTATTGCCATTGTAGGAACTGTTTCTTTTGGCTACAGTAGCTTGCTTCTAATTTTTTGGTATCTTCATGAGTGAGTTTTTTCGCTGAATATCTTTGGGAGTATTATTATTTTTCTTTTGAAATTTTTTAGTATAAAATCTTAGTATAGAAATTACTGGGTCTAGGGGTGCCTGGGTGGCACAGCGGTTAAGCGTCTGCCTTCGGCTCAGGGCATGATCCCAGCGTTGTGGGATCGAGCCCCACATCAGGCTCCTCCGCTATGAGCCTGCTTCTTCCTCTCCCACTCCCCTGCTTGTGTTCCCTCTCTCGCTGGCTGTCTCTATCTCTGTCAAATAAATAAATAAAATCTTTAAAAAAAAAAAAAAAGAAATTACTGGGTCTAAAAGGTTGGATATTATGTTTTTCAGTAGTCAAATTTGACATTTTAAAATGCTATTGGTTCTAGTATAGTTAATCAAAACACTATAGAGCCACTAATACAAAATTTGGGGGGAAAGAAATCACCCCTCATGCTAACACTGAGCTTAATAGTTACTTTTGCTTTTGTATATTACCTGTAGTCCTGCACTTAAATACATATCTTCATGTAATTGTAGCCTTACTATTTAATATTTTGATTTTTTATTAGATTATCAGATATTTTCTGTTTTTGTAGCTTTCATAATATTTTTAAGTTGTGAAAGTAATATTGTCAAAGAAAATTTAGAAAATAGAAGGGAAAATGATATATAACCTCCCATAATTATAGCCATTGTTGACATTTTATTCTTTCATCATTTTTCCTGGTGTGTATTGTGTTAAAATGATCACGTATAGATACTGTAACTCATTGTTTTAAGTTTGAGTGTTTTCCCATGTATTTGCATTTCTTGATGTATCATTTGTCATCTTGTCTGTTCATGTCCTTTAGCTCTTTAGCTATTCATCTTTAAAATCTTGCTACTTTTCTTTCTATAAGTTTTTTTATAAACTTTTGAATCCAAATGTCCCCTTTTAAAGTATATATGTTATGACTATCAGATTTGTGAGCACTGACTTTGTAAAATAATTTAGGTTCTTCTAAAATTTGTGTATTCTTACCCCTGTCCCCAGTTGTTTCAGCTTAACACTAGACTAATGATTAAAAATGAAAAAATTAGGGGCACCTGGGTGGCTCAGTCAGTTAAGCGGCTGCCTTCAGCTCAGGTCATGATCTCAGGGTCCTGGAATCAAGCCTCAAGTTGGGCTCCCTGCTGGGCAGGGAGTCTGCTTCTCCCTCTCCCTCTTTGCTCTCTCTTTCTCTCTCTTGCTCTCATTTAACTAAATAAATGGCTGGCTCAGTCAGTGAAGCATGTGACTCTCCATCTCAGGGTTGTGAGTTTGACTGAGTCCCAGGTTGGGTTTAGAGATTACTTAAAAGTAAAAAAAAAAAAAAAAAAACTTTAAAAAATGAAAAAATTAATACTGCTTTTTTTTTTACAAGATTTTATTTATTTATTCGACAGAGATAGAGACAGCCAGTGAGAGAGGGAACACAAGCAGGGGGAGTGGGAGAGGAAGAAGCAGGCTCATAGCGGAGGAGCCTGATGTGGGGCTTGATCCCATAACGCCAGGATCACGCCCTGAGCCAAAGGCAGACGCTTAACCGCTGTGCCACCCAGGCGCCCCAGTACTGCTTTTTAATTATAATTTTGTATTGGATATTTAGTGAGGAAACTGTGAAGGAGTAAATACGTAATTCATTTCATTTTCTAGGGTGACTGTGAAGATCATGCTAACCTTCTGTGCAGCCTTCTTCTTGGGTATGGGTTAGAAGCCTTTGTCTGTGTTGGGACTAAGGCAAAAGGAGTACCTCATGCATGGGTTATGACCTGTGGAACCGATGGAACTATCACTTTTTGGGAGAGTTTAACAGGACACAGGTTTGTCAGCTATGTTACAAGGATATTAAAATGAAGATGTAAATGTTTTAAATTATAGGTTCTTTGTTTAAATTGATAGTACTCAAAGGCACATACTGATAATTGTCATTATTAGAGCCTTTTTGGTAACTGTAAAAGATTACATCAATTAAAATAGCTATTAAGTTTGAAGAAAATTTGTACATCTAAATATACTTTACTAACATAATATTGGTAAAAAAATAAATGATTTATTTTTAATTTTGTGTAATTGGCATATGTTTTTTATGATGTCTTTCCCCACGCCTAAAAATAAGTTCAGGTTGTCAATCATGATTTCTTTTGAAAATTTGATGTCACTAACTCCACATTGGTAAATTCACTGTGTACTTTTCTTAGTTCTTTTGACTGCCATCAGATTTTGAAAGAGTTCAGTCCTCCTCCCTCTTTCCTGGGACCATCTCTTTCCTTAGCTTCTCCCATAGCACTTTCAGTTTTCATTATTCCCGTCTGGCTGTCCTCACTTCTCCTTCATCTTGTCTGTAAATGTTGGAGTTCCTGAAAGTGCCCTGGGCCATCTTCTCAGTTTTCTGGATTTTTCCCTGGTTGCTAATTATTTTAATTAGTTGTACCTATTAACGTATAGCTAAATTATTTTAACTGTGTTATCTGAGATGAACGGTTTTGATCTTAATGGTTATACATAGAATATATTTTTATGTTGAATAAAGTTGATTTTTATATCATAATATGTGCCATACAATTACTATGGAGTAATCAAACTGTAGAACTATAATAAGAAAAAACAAGTATTAAACTCTAGTCCTGGGAAATAGTTATAGCCTTAAGTATCTTTCTCAATAAGGTGTTGCCTTCTTAATTTTTAAGTTTTTATTATATAAAATTATGATTTCCTTTTTTTAGGTACATCCACAAACCTGCCAATCCTGATGAATCTCCAGTTGCCGAACCGCCCAAACCATTGTACCCATATCGAACAATTGGTTGTGTTTTCAATCATCAGATGTTCCTAGGAAACTGTCAGCCTTCTGACTCGGTGGAAATCTGTGTATTTGATTTGAATGATGAATCCAAATGGAAACCGATGAGTGAAGAAGCAATCAAATCTGTGTGTGCTCCGGGAGCTACAACATCCCTTCCTCCCTTTCCCCCTCTATGTGCATCCACAATTGATGCTTCAGTAACAAGCAACGAAATAGAAATGCAGCTAAGGCTGCTGGTGTCAGAACACAGGAAGGTAATTAACACTGAAATTTGTAGTTTCTTGCATTTTTTTTCATTTGTTTATATATTTAACCATCTGGGGAGGGGAGGCAGATGCTATAGAGCCCGTCACTGTTCTAGCCCTGAAGAAAGCAGATTTAGTTCCTGCCCTTAAGAAGCTTGTAGTTTTGAAAGTCATGAGAGTTAGGTTCGAAGACTCAAAAATTTCCAAATTCTCTGATACTTTTAGAATTTTATTACTTCCTTCTAGAAATGAAGAATGTTGAACTAGTTCAGACTTTTCCTGAATACCACTAATTTGGATTTCTTATTTTGTGAAGTACTTATTCATATTATTCCCATTGAAAATACTGGGTTATATTTCTTCATATTCATTTTTTTCCAGGTTGGTTTTGTTTGTTTATTTCTTCCTGTCACACTAATTCAGGTGGATGTAAAATTATATCCTCATTTTAGCTTTAATTTGTATTTCCTTGATTACTAATGAGATCAAACCTCTTATTTCTTGCCATTTAGATTTCTTTTGTACATTAAAGAAGACATAAAAAACATAAAAAGATTAGTATATTTTAAGAATTTTTGTTCATCAAAAGAAACCAGTCAGGGAGTGAAAAGAGCACAATTGGAGTGGGAAAAGTTATTTGCAACACATATAACCATCAAAGGACTAGAATCCCAGACGATTTATTTCTAATTCACTTTTTCAGATTCCCTAATAGACTCCCCACCTTCGGTGAATCCTGTTTTCTATGTTCCTTGAAGCCATCAAAAGCAAACTGATTTATCAAATATGTTTTCTGGGCTCCCAATTACTATTAGTTTCGGCTTCCAAAGTCTGCTGTACTTACTTGCCAACTCATCAGAGCATTTGAAAGTATATTTTGGAAAATAATTTAATCTGGCATTTGTAGTTTGGTCTTAGCAATAGGTTGTTCAAAGACCTAGTTCACTACACTGCTGGAAATGAAAGCCCCTCACTACTGCCCCTTTCCTTCCATCACTTATACTGCCTTTTAATTTTCTTGGGTCTTGTTTACAAACAAGACCAGTATTTTATTATGTTATAAGAATTTATATAGAAAAAGAAAACTGAGCTACATACTCGTGTTATCACTAAGTTAATGGTGCCTGTAAACCAGCAAGTGAGATTTACTTTTTGCCACAGTAAAAAGATGATGATCATAGACTTATGGGGTTACTTGGAACCAGTTAAAACCTTGAATACAAAATCAGGAAATGGTAGAGATCTATTATGATCATCAAAATATTTAGAATTTTTGAAAGTTTTTTATGTTTGTAACAATGTTTTTAAAATATGTGTCTAGATATCTATAGTTCATTTGATGTTATAAATGAAATCATAATTGCCTTCAACATTCCATAGAAATATGTTTTAAGGGGAACCTGGGTGGCTCAGTTGGTTAAGCATCTACCTTTGGCTCAGGTCATGATCGCTGGAGTCCTGGGATCGAGCCCCATGTCAGGCTCCCTGCTCAGTGGAGAGCCTGCTTCTCCCTCTCCCTTTTTCCCTCCCCCTACTTATGTGCTCTCTCTCTCTGTCAGTACATAAATAAAATTTTAAAAAAAGAAAAGAAACGTGTTTTAAGCTCCCTGAAGGCCTATAGCATGTTTTTTTCACCTTTTTATCTCTTTACAGTATAAAAGTTAGTGTTTTTATAAATGTTTGAGTTTAATTATACATGCAATTCTTTTGTTGACTTTTCTCCCCTACTACAGTTGAATTTATGTTGAAGTAATCAAATTAAGCAGATTCAATGTTACTAAACTCTTTAAAGTTAAATAAAATATGATTTCAAATTTCAGCGTCACTGAGTTTTCCATAGTAGGACTCTTCCATGCAGTCTTTTCTAGTGGATATTAAGGAAGCATAGATTTTGGAGCCTTTACTAACATCATTATATTGATGTTATATATTAAAAGTTTTTTTTTCTCTAAAAAGTAAAACCAGATACCTGTAGTTTCTTTATCTGTATGTGTCCTTATAATAATTAATAGAAAGTTTAAAAAGTTATGACAGGTTTTAAAGATCTATTGGCATACATTCAAATAGTAAGCACTTACAATTGGTTTTTAAAATATTAGTGTATTTCACCTTTTCTTTTTGTCTTTTGATTGCTGTAGGATCTTGGTCTCACTACTGTTTGGGAAGACCAGCTTTCCTATCTCTTATCACCAGCTTTGGCCTCTTACGAATTTGAGCGTACAACAAGTATATCTGCAGGCAATGAAGAATTTCAAGATGCCATAAGGAGGGCTGTACCCGATGGTCACACGTTTAAAGGGTTCCCAATACATTTTGTATATAGAAATGCAAGGCGTGCATTTGCCACATGTCTTCGGTAAGGTGGGATTTATGAATTCATAAATGTTATTATTGGCTCAGCAATTTAAAGATTTTTATTTGTTTGTTTGAGACAGACAGAGAATGGATCTCACGACCTTAGCTGAAATCAAGAGTCAGACATGCAACCTACTGAGCCACCCAGACGTCCCTATTAACCTAGGAATTTTAGTGGTCTGTTAGTCTGGTTATTTAGGAATGACTTTAGAATCACATGGTGAACTTTTATAATGATTTATTATTTTCTTTGCCACAGATTGTGATTCATTAGGTCCAAAATGTAGCTCTAGGTAGTTGGGATAATTTTCCCATTGATTTTGGTGCAGTCTCAGTTGAGGATTTCTGATCTTGTCCACTGTAATTTTTTAAATTTATAGACTGAGGAAATACTCTGTAATTTGAATACGTTAACCAAAATCACAGGGTTATTGGTAGCAGAGACAGGATTTTAAAAAATACTTTTAGGGGCGCCTGGGTGGCACAGCGGTTAAGCACCTGCCTTCGGCTCAGGGCGTGATCCCGGCATTCCGGGATCGAGCCCCACATCAGGCTCCTCCGCTATGAGCCTGCTTCTTCCTCTCCCACTCCCCCTGCTTGTGTTCCCTCTCTCGCTGGCTGTCTCTATCTCTGTCAAATAAATAAATAAAATCTTTAAAAATAAATAAATAAAAAATAAAAAATAATTTTAAATATTGATTTACTTAGAAATAAAACCTAAGTTCACTTTCTTTCTTCTATAGGTCTCCTTTCTGTGAAGAGATAATCTGTTGCCGTGGAGACCAGGTGCGACTGGCAGTTCGTGTCCGAGTGTTTACTTACCCTGAATCTGCATGTGCTGTTTGGATCATGTTTGCTTGTAAATATCGCTCAGTATTATAGGACTAACATTTCTATAAGAATATACCTGTGTTTTATTGTGTATTGTATATTACTAGCTGTTTAGAGGTTATTATTTTAAAAATCGCATTCTGGCTTGGATGTCATATTTCACTTTTGTATATACCTGACATAATGTTTGAAAAAAATCGTGTGTATTTAAAAATTAAGGTTAAAAAAATTTATAAATCTGAGTGGAATTTAGTATAAATTAAGTGTATATTTTATTTTAATAAATGCTACTTTGTTTACAGGTATTCAGTAGTTTAAATATGAATATAAAATTTACTCCGTTTTCTTTACGTTAACAGATAATCAGAGATATTTATTTGTCTAAGGGTTTGAGCCATAGTAAAATCAATATGATCATTATTTTTCATAGATTAATGGGATTATTTTATATAAATTAGGAGAAGTTAGCCTCACAACAGATTTATTTATTAAATAGATGAAAATACATTTTGATGAATTATCACTTTTGTGGTTTACCCATGGCCATAGGGATATTTGTGACTTTCCAGGGATTTATGGGAAGACTTTGATGCAAGAGTAGGAAAAACTAATAGCAGAAAAGCATAAATAATAATAACAAAACAAACCTCACATAAAAGTACATAAATAATTTATAAATATGTTCGTTTGATCCATTATAAAAATGAGTATTTTTTTATTTTTAAAATTTTTAAATATTTATTTGAGAGAGAGCATGCATAATAAGCAGGGTGAGCGGCAGAGAGAGAGGGAGAAGCAGGTAACCCACTGAGCAGGGAGCCTGATGGGGGGCTTGATTCCAGGACCCTGGGATCATGACCTGAGCTGAAGGCTGATGCTTAACTGACTGAGCCACCCAGGTACCCCCAAAATGAGTATTTTAGAAAAAATTCATCATACCCTTTTGTTATGATATTGATAAACTATTTTCTGTAATTATTATTGGCAGTCTGTTGCTGATATTCTATAGTCAAAGGATTCATTACTAGCCTCTTCATGGATTCCATCTTATAAAACCGCATTTGTTTTTCTTTCTTCCTTTTTTTTTCCTTGTGATAAAAACATCAGTGTATATGTGAGGACTAAATTGGAGAATCATTATGTGAGGCTACTGAAAAATGAGCTTATGGGAGGGACTCCATGCTGATATTTGCTTTAAAACCGAGCAAGTTTTAAAAGGTAACAGCAGTGAGCATTAAAAAAGCTATAGCAGTCTGACTTTTTGTGAGAAGCTGCATATGGCATAATTGATAGATTTGACTGTCCATTCAGCATCTCTGCACAGATCTTGATTCAGTTGCTTCATCCATTGGTCTTAAAGCAACTGTGGGGGCACCTGGGTGGCTCAGTCGGTTAAGTGTCCCACTCTTGATCTCAGCTCACGTCTTGATTTCAGGGTTGTGAGTTTGAGCCCATGTTGGGCTCCACGCTGGGCGTGGAACCTACTTTAAAAAAAAAACAAAAAACATGATACCAGTTGGCTGTGCAAGTTACTCTTTTCATCACTTCATTGCAAATAAAATGATTTAATGTTTTTTAAAAAAATTAAAACCTAGAGATACCCTAAAATTTACCTTTTGCTTATTTTTATATATGATATTTATGATTTAACTTGTTTAAAAAATCTGAAAATATCCCTCTTAATTTTCATTGAAAACAGTAATCAGATGTTTCATGTGAGACTGACATGATTTTAGAGAATTAGCAAAATAAGAATTAAGACTTTTTTCCTCTGTTACCAGAATTACTCATAAAGCTTTCAATAGGGAAAATTGCTTATAATTTTCTTTTGGAACACACTATTTATGGGGTACATACTAAGAGGCAGACTATGTTAAGATTAAGGCTATGTTATCATTGAGGCTGGGCTTCCTGCCTTACTGTATCAGAGTAACACATGTATTCACACTGCGTCTTTGGTATAAATTCTAAAATAAATTTCCTTTTGTGCACTTTATAATAGAGTCTGACATGAATAATTTCCTATAAAGGTGGTTTATTTCAAAAGATTCGTTCAATGCATTTATCACTAGAATTCTCTTATTACCAATAATTTTTCTCTTTAAAAATTAAATTTACCTTGTCTGTTTAGCTGTCATAAAAGTTGTTTTCCTATTAAAAATATAAAATTTTTATATAATGTCTTTAATGTGTTCTTTTTGACAATATGTACACTAATCCAGTCCCCTATACATATATATGTGTGTGTGTATAATATATAGGTGTATTTATTTAGTAGAAGAGTATCAGAAACCTAGAAACTTTATTACTCAAACATGAGCCTGTTGAATAAAACGTATTAAATTTAGTTCCATCTAAGTGAACACTCCCAAATGCCCTTAAATTTTTTTCTACTGTTGAGGTGTACATTTTTTGATATCATCTGCAAAAACACATCTATAACCTGGCAGTTCTGGAAAGTACACATATTTGAAACCCACTTTTCTACTTCTTAGCAAAGACAAGATTTGAACCAAGTGAAGAGGAGGCTTTATATTTGAAAAGACTATTGCTGTTGAAGTAGTATTCTGTGTCATATAACTGACCATCAGAAGGCATTAGTTATAAATCATCGATTGCTTAAACTAACCCTTTCACACTTTTTTTTTTTTAAAGATTTTATTTATTTATTCGACAGAGATAGAGACAGCCAGCGAGAGAGGGAACACAAGCAGGGGGAGTGGGAGAGGAAGAAGCAGGTTCATAGCAGAAGAGCCTGATGTGGGCCTCGATCCCAGATCGCCGGGATCACACCCTGAGCCGAAGGCAGATGCTTAACCGCTGTGCCACCCAGGCACCCCCCCCTTTCACACTTTTAATTTCATGGTGTAGTAAACAAGAATATAGGTTAGACTACAGTTCGGCAATTTTTATACTTTTTTTTGACTCTTAGATAATAATTTTGTCCTTCCTACTTAAGGAGATAAGTACAGGAATTAGATGATCTGATTTTTAACATGCTTTTAACTTCTAAACCAATGAAAAAGTAGCATTGTTTTCTAGCTGTTGGTGGTTCAGAAGTAATTTGAGATTAGCCAAAGCATATATAAAATATTAAAAACAAAATAGCCAAACATATGAACTGGAAGCCATCTAATTTTGAAGAACCTAAAATGTTTATAGCACATTCTACATTTAAAGCACAAGTTGAGTTATAATCATTAATGCATGTAAATGTGGGTATTAAGTGTTTAGTATTTTCTTCTGAGATGTGGTTGGCATAGTCATTGTAATTACATTTGACTTGTATTTGGTTTGTGAATTAACTACCTGACACCAGTGTTGAGTAGTCATGGATATTAGAAGGGAAGTAGAGGAGGTTATTAGCTGGTCGTTAGTTCACATATATTCTCTATTTTTTAAAGATTTATTTATTCTAGAGAGAATGAGCAAGCGGTGGGGAGGAGCAGAGGGAAAGGGAGACAGAATCCTCAAGCAGACTGCATTCCGAGCACAGAGCCTGACGTGGGGCTTGATCTCTGGACTCTTGAGTTCATGACATGGGCCAAAATGAGTGACTGAGCCACCTAGGCACCCCAGTTCACATATGTTCTTATGAAAGCTTCCTTCTCTGATTCTACTGAATTTAGACTTGTACTAATACTCCAGATGTTTCCTAGTGTTTTTGAAGGTAACTAGGTTTGTTTTTTGCTTTTTGGTTTTGCATCTAAAACTAGAGGCATTTTTTTGTTTTGTTTTTTGTTTTTTTAAGATTTTATTTATTTATTTGACAGAGATAGACAGCCAGCGAGAGGGGGAACACAAGCAGGGGGAGTGGGAGAGGAAGAAGCAGGCTCCCAGCGGAGGAGCCTGATGTGGGGCTCGATCCCAGAACGCCAGGATCATGCCCTGAGCCGAAGGCAGACACTTAACAACCACGCCACCCAGGTGCCCCCTAAAACTAAGGTTTTAACTGTCTTTATGCAATTTCATGGCCTGAAATTAGAGGATTTTGGACTTGAAAGGAGTCTTAGGTCTTCTGGTCCACATAATTTATATAGTAATGAAATGGAGATCCAGAGAAGTGAAGTTCCCTGTCCAAAGATACGTATTTCTTTTTTTTTTTTTTTTAAGATTTTATTTATTTATTTGACAGAGAGAGACAGCCAGCGAGAGAGGGAACACAAGCAGGGGGAGTGGGAGAGGAAGAAGCAGGCTCCTAGCCGAGAAGCCTGATGTGGGGCTTGATCCCAGAACTCCGGGATCACGCCCTGAGTCAAAGGCAGACGCTTAACGACTGCGCCACCCAGGCGCCCCCAAAGATACGTATTTCTAATAGATCTGTTCTAGAATCAAGTTCTGACTTTGAGTTTACTTCTTTTTGCTGTATCTCTGCACAATGTGAGTTTCTCTCCCTGTGGGCATGGCGTTATTGGGTATGACCAAATAACCATCCATAGTATTTCTTTGCAAGTTCAGTGGTTTTAACTCCTCTTTCGTTTCTGATTTTAGTAATGGGAGACTTCTTTCCCTCTCTCTCTCTCTCTTTTTCCCCCCCAATTTTGTTGATCTTTCCAAAGAACTAGGGTTTGGTTTCATTGATTTTTCTTTGTTGTTTTTCTGTTCCTTTTTCATTCATTTCTACCCTGATCTTTATTATTTCTGTCCTTTTTGCTTTAGGTTTAGTTATACTTCTTTTTCCAGTATCTTTTTTTTTTAAGATTTTATTTATTTATTTATTTATTTGACAGAGAGAGAGACAGGGAGAGAGGGAACACAAGCAGGGGGAATGGGAGAGGAAGCAGCAGGCTCCCAGCAGAGGAGCCCAATGCGGGGCTCGATCCCAGGACTCCAGGATCACGCCCTGAGCCGAAGGCAGACGCTTAACGACTGAGCCACGCAGGCGCCCCTTCTTTTTCCAGTATCTTAAGCTGGAAGGTTAGGTTACTGATTTCGGATCTTTCTTCTTTCTTAATATAGTCATTTACAGCTATAAATTTTCCTTTAGCCCCTCCTTTGGATGCATCCCATGGATTTCAGTATGTTTTTCTTCATTTTCATCCACCTCAAAGTATTTTCTGATGTCCCTTTTGATTTCTTCTTTAACCCATTGGCCATTTAGGAGTGTGTTAGTGTGTTACTCTCCATACGTTTGTGAATTACCCAATTTTCCCCCTTGCTTTTGATTTATTGTACTGATGTTTGTTTTATGGATTAACATAGTTAATCCTGGAGAATGTTCACATGTGCGCTTAAGAGAAAACTATATTCTGGGGCGCCTGGGTGGCACAGCGGTTAAGCGCCTGCCTTCGGCTCAGGGCGTGATCCTGGCGTTCTGGGATCGAGCCCCACATCAGGCTCCTCCGCTGGGAGCCTGCTTCTTCCTCTCCCACTCCCCCTGCTTGTGTTCCCTCTCTCGCTGGCTGTTTCTATCTCTGTCAAATAAATAAATAAAATCTTTAAAAAAAAAAAGAGAAAACTATATTCTGTTGTTGGGTGGAGTGCTCTGTAGATGTCTGCTAGGTCTAGTGGTTTATAGTGTTCAAATATTTTATCTACCCATTAATGGTTCTATTCTAATTGTTCAATTGTTAATGAAAGGAGAGTAGTAAAGTCCTCCAGCTATTGTTGTTGAATTATTTCTCCCTTCATTCCTTTCACTTTTTGCCTCATGTATTTTGGTGCTCTGTTATATATGTTTGTAATTGTTATATGTATATATCCTTTTATCATAAAAGGATAATGTCTAATAATATTTTTGTTTTAAAGTCTACTTTTTCTGAGTGTCTCTTGTGGATGGTGTATCGTCAAATCTTTTTCTTTCCCCCTAGCCTGACAATCTTTGCCTTTTGTCTGTGTTGTTAAATCCATTCACATTTAAGTTTCTTATTTATATAGCTGGGTTTATGTTTACCATTTAACTTTTTGTTTTCTTTGTGTTTCATACTTTTTTTTTTTAAAGATTTTATTTATTTATTTGACAGAGATAGAGACAGCCAGCGAGAGAGGGAACACAAGCAGGGGGAGTGGGAGAGGAAGAAGCAGGCTCCCAGCGGAGGAGCCCGATGTGGGGCTCGATCCCATAACGCCGGGATCACGCCCTGAGCCGAAGGCAGACGCTTAACCGCTGTGCCACCCAGGCGCCCCTGTTTCATACTTTTTTTTGTTTCTTTATTTCCCCTTTACTGCTTTCACTTGCATTAAGTAAATATTTTCTAATGTGGCATTTAAATGTCTTTAATCATTTTGTCACTATATTTTTAAGTTTATTTATTTTTTGATGGTCGCTCTAGGGTTTCTCATATACATCTCCACTTACAAGAATCAGCTTTAGATTTATACTAGCTTATATCCAGTGATATGGAATTTTTAATTTTTTAAGCTAAATAATGTTTCAGATGAAACTTGGTTACTTTTTTCTGGCAATGCATCACTAAAACTAATGTCTTCAGATTACTTCAAAGATGTTAAATTGGAATCTTCAGTTCTTAACAAACCTAATTGTAAGAATCAGTTAAGTAACTTGTATATTACAAGTAGAGGTTGTTTTAAATATAGTAGAAAAAGTTAATTCAAAAATTACCTCTTTGTAAAATTCCATGGCAATATTAGGTTCTTTTTCAAATACATTTTCAAAATTAGCTGAAGTCTTTTTGAAATGTCTTTACATGGTATGTTTTTCTTCTAAAATACGTGTAATACAGATTCTAGTCATTCGGTACTCAATCACTGAAAAATGCTACTTTTTGTGTTGTGAACTACATAGATAAAAGTTAATGGCAGGATACTGCTGTAATTCTGACTTGCTAACTAAGACTGCATGCGGCAAGCTGCTATCTTAGTTATTTCAGGTGCTTTGAAAGAATTTAAAATATTAATGCATTAATTTACTTTACAATAGTTAAGACAAATTTAAGGTGTTAACACTACGCTTTTGGGCTTTTAACTATGTCATATTCGCCTCTTACATAATGGCAAGCTCTCTTGAGTGAGAGAGAAATAAGTGGAAGTATCTACACAGGTGGCTGAGAATTTCAAAAATCCCCAGATACACTTGGAGGAATGCTGTATAAATGAATGTCTTCTATTTTATGTGTTAAATCAGAGTGAAGATCATGAACAGTTGGCCTAAATTATCTTGGTGGTTGCTTTAGTGCTCTGCTTTAGCTGAGGAAAGTTGGCCCAATATTTATAATCCTGCACAATCAATAAAATTTAAAAATTGCTTCTGCTACAAAGAGAAAAAAATGAACACTATATAATTTAGTTAAAACTGAAAATGTCAGTAGCATTAGGATAATATTGCCGTTGAGGGATGACAATTACCAAATTTTACAAGGGAATAATTTTATTTTTTTTAATGTTTTATTTATTTAGGGGTGCCTGGGTGGCTCGGTTGAGCATCTGCCTTCAGCTAGGGTCATGATCTCAGGGTCCTGGGTTTGAGCCCCACGTCGGGCTCTCTGCTCACCGGGGAGTCACTGCTCCCTCTCCCTCTGCGTGCCGCTCCCCACCCTTACTTGTGCTCTCTCTGTCAAATAAATAAATAAAATCTTAAAAAAAAAAAAGATTTTATTTATTTGAGATTGACAGAGAGAGAGAGAAGAGCGAGCACAAGCAGGGGGAGCAGCAGAGGGAGAGGGAGAAGCAGGCTCCCCACTGAGCAGGGAGCCTGATGCAGGACTCGATCCCAGGACCCTGGGATCATGACATGAGCTGAAGGCAGACACTTAACCGACTGAGAGACCCAGGTGCCCGGCGAATAATTTTATACCCTTAAAACAATTGCGTAAGGAAGCATGTTTAAAATATTGTCATAGCTTTAGGTTGAGATCTAGGAGTCATATCTTTATGAATTTTAATGTCAATGATTTTTTTCTAACATCTCTTAGAAAGGATTATGATTACTAGGCAGAAAATGGAAGCGACGGTTACACTTGCTGTTCCCAAGAGAAATGAGCATGCATAGCAAATAAGAGAAAAACATTGTACTTCATTAATTGATGTAAGAAAGACGATGTTAGGGTTCAAAGCCGACGGCCAAGAAAGAATTCTTGAGGTGTCTTTGGTGCAAAAAGGTGATTTTATTAAAGCACAGGGACAGGACTGGTGGGCAGAAAGAGCTGCACTGGGGTCTTGAGGAGTGGCCCATTATATACCCTCAAGTTGGGAAGGGGTTAGAGATAGGGTAAGTGTCTCTAAAGAATTTTGGAAGCAAGGTTTCCAGGACCTTGAGGGGGCTAGCTATTGTTGGGAAAATGTCATTTTATTACTGTCTAATAAAACCTGAGTCATTAGACCCTACAGACGTATATCGATGGGTCATATGCTTGGGGGGTTTAGAGATAAAGGAAGTTTCCAAAGGAATTTTCATATGTTAAAGTAGACTTACGGGATCCTGGTGCGGGGGAGGGGGTCAGGCTAGGATTGCCTTTTGCCCTTAACAAAGTTTTAATATCTAGGCACTTAATTCCCTAGAGGAATGTCACTCTGCCTGTTTCAAGGACTTGTCAATGGGCTGTAGGTAGTAAGGAAATTTAATCATTTTTCTTCTGCCTTTGTTTCCCATATCATTAATGACTATTGAGAAAAGGTCAAGAGGACACAGGAATTCAGGTTAAGAAAATAGTTTGAAGGAGAAACCTGGAAAAGCACTGCTAAAATATAAGTACAGCCTTACCTATACCTTCCACAAAAATTAGCAAAGAAAGGCTTAATTCATTGCTTATTCAATTGAATTAACGTAAGCCATATTTTGTGTTAAGTTACATAGTGACCTGGGAAGAGAAATGAGCCTTTCACGGAATCATAGTAGAGTAGTAGAGCCAAGAGCCGCTCCAGACTTCTACCAGCACATTAGGTAAAAAAGACAGATGTTTTGCACAACAAGAAAGGGCCATCTTTTTTGTATAAAGTGAAAATTAAATATGGAGGTTTGAAAAAATATTTTAGCTTTGTCTCATCAACAAAGTATGACTTCAGTCTGAAAATCCATTCTCTTTAACTTTTACAACCTGAAACTCTGGTTTCTTAGAAGTTTTATTGAGAATTCTACATTTTCAAGCAATTATTGTCAAACATCAAAATTTTGCCATCAAATAAAGATTTTTTTGTGCCTTGTATTGTTTTCTATTTTCCATTAGAATTAAGAAATAAGCTACTGCTTATCCTAACTTGAAATTTGATGAGAAGTAGGTAATATGGCTAAGAAACAGGATCTGGAAAGCTTATGTTAAAGGAAGTATATTTGAAGTACTTTTGGTAACTGTCAGTAATTTGAGGTAAGTCACTTGACGTCTGCAGACTCAAATTTTTATACGTGTAAAATAGTGGCTTGGCCTCAAATTTAGACCTCTGAGGTCTTTTCCAAAGTGAATCTTCATTACTAATTGAAGCTAATAATTCCACTTATATTGAAATCAGAAGACCATCTCTCCTCGTTGGTTTAAAAATAATTGTTTCAAAGGAGAATCACATTAAGTGAAACATGACTATTGTTTAACCTAGTATTTTCCAGAATCCTTCATGAATATACTGATATGCTACTGTTCAGATATTTTGCCTCGTTCCTCTACTTTTCCTCAGTTTTTATCAGTGGGTATGTAACTTGATCTCATCAAGGTAGGATAGGTAAATTTTGAAAGGTTAGATGCTATAAAATGAGCATGTGGAAAACACCGGTTTAGGGTACCACTTAGTAAAAGGGCATTCATGGGTATTTTCTAAATGTTTCTCAATATCTTTGCCATCGGATAGAAAAGTTAATTCTTTTACAAGTTTATAGACCAGAGGAATTCAGTTTTGTTGTGTTCTTATCTGGTCTATGGACTTCTGATTTTATGTATGAGGTCACATGCTAATTTTCATGACTGATTTTAAAGGGTTTGGGTTAATATTTAGTTTGATTATTGAAATCACAAGAGATGAGTTTCAAATTACATTTAGGGTTGTTGATGGAATTAACCTCCTTAGGGGAGTGATAATTTGCAATTCTTTGATGGGGATGGAGTTATCATAGGTCACTTTGAAGATAATTACTATGGGGAGATCACCACTATGGTGAAACTCAATGCCAGTGAAATCACAAGGACCAATGGAGGGAGATGGGGCATCACATCATTCATTCAAAGTATTTAAAATATTAAAAGTTTGGTTGATTGTAGTGCTATGTACAAATTTAAAGCATCTGCTTTTTATATACTACTCTTTCTTGCTGGAGTGAGGAATGAAGTGGGAGGACTTTTTTCTTGCTCTGTGCAAATGTAGAGATATAAGGAGCAGAAAGAGCTGAGCTGGTCAGGAGGCCTGGATTCTAGTCCCACCCCTTTCATTTACTAGTCCTATATTTTGTCATTTGTGAGACAGGGATAGTAATGTCTGACCTTCAAGTTGTATACCTGAAGAAAGTACTTTGAAAGTATAAAATTATCACTTTAAAATTATAAAGTATTATAATTGTGGGCAATGAAAATTTAGGTTATGCCACTGAAAAAAAAATATGCTGTTCTATTTTTTTCCTTTTTGGTGCACTTTTCTAGGTGAATGTGCCTCTTAGGAGCAATTGTCTGGGAGTGACTGGATTAAGCTTGGGCTGCACAGGCAGATCGTGCTCCCTGAAGGCCTTGCTCCCTGAAAGACTCAGAGCAGCTCAGCCAGCACGTCCAGAGTATGAAGCATGAAGTACATTTATTCTGCAAAAATGATAAGTAAATATAAGATAAAAAATTTCAAGGATTCCATTTTTAATAAATGCAACAACAAAATCAATGAAAACTAAAATCATATTCAGAGTAACACATGCCACTATTTTTCACAGATCTTACAGCACTTTGAAAAAGACATTTACATGTTGATTTGAGTTATTCAGACATTTTAGATATATAGAGCAATTTTTTTAAAGTGGTGAAGCCAAGAATAAAAAAATAAAATCAATGATAGAAACTGGAACAAAATATACTGCATAAGAAGGTATTTGAAGCTTCGAATCTGAATTGAAAATGAGGAAATGGCAAGGTTACTCCAAGCTATTCCACAGTCCTGTTGAGTCCTGAGAATATGCGGACCTCTGATAGTCTTGAGTTGTCAGCACTTTCATAGAGTCTTATGGTACTGGATGTGGGGCTTATCAAAATTTCAAATGGTTCTGAAAATCGTATAAAAATTACACTGTCTTTGTACAAAAATGTATCAAATGTTCAGGTTATATAATAGATTTATAAAAGAAGACAGCTAGGATTTTTAGATTTATCTTTTACTTTTTCTGCATGTATCCAACAACATTATGCGTGTCATCTTGCCTCAACTTAATTCCATATAAGCTCTCAAAAGCAAGAAATTTACTTTAAATAGGGTATATCTGTCATGAGTTCGTATCTGGGGGAAAAAAAAAGCCCTATTTTATATAACCTTCCTGTGATTCAAGCCTTAATGTTTTTCTTCCCAAAATGTATGTTTAAAAATTATCACTTAGGAAAGGAAAAAATCTTTCTGTTGTGAACTGATTTAAAGAATACATCTTTTAATGATAACATTTCAGGGAAAATTTGGATTTTTCTTTTTCTTCACCTCCACCCCTTCCCTTCTTCCCTTCACTGTTATCTTTACTTGGAGATTTTTTTATTGCCCTGTAACAGGAGTAGCCAGGGACTGGCTCATGGATTCATTAGCTTGTTAATTCATTTAACTTGTGTTTTGTGGGGTGAGAAAATGTGAGGACAAAAATGTAATTGATTTTTGTTGTAGCTGTCGAAGTGCAGTGGCACCGCAATATCCCAGAAGGCCAGGAGATGGCGGTGTTGTCCATAAAAGTAGACCATTCAGCTGTTTTTCTGCATTGTTCGAACCGTTTTAAAGTCCTCTGTATTTTCAAAATCCACACAGAACCTCAACTTTTAAGATAGCAAATTTGGGGTATGTTTTCTCAGTTTTTCAATCAAGAGGTTTTATGTATCTATATATCCATATCTATCCATCCTATCTATGTAAGTAATTAGACCTTTCTTCTCAGGGTTTTGGCACACCTTCGTGCATTTTTACAATGGGGTTATGAACCTATAACTGATGTTACTTAAGGGTTTTTTTGTATCTCTTGTAGTGAAATTATAATAAGGTGACTAGGGAGAAGCTTTTTTCTCCCCTTTCAATTCATTACTTTTTATTAAAAAAAAAATATATCCTTTTGCTTTTCTCTCTTCTCCCCACTACTGCTGTATGTACTGTGGTATCTTAAGCATTTATAATAGACCCTTGCAATTTTTACTGCAAGATGCAGTTGTTCAGAGTGTGAGATCTAATATTACACACAAAACTGCCTTAAAAGTTTAATTGGTAGTTACTATACATTTCTTACTTGGTTGATACTTTCACCTCTGTCAGGTTCTTACACAGGACTAGCCTCAGAGTGGAAAGTTACCAGTTAAACTCATTTACTGATGAGTGATTATTTAATGAAGTCAGCGAGGCCCTGGGGAGTGCAGTATTTCTTTCTTTTATTCTATGGCTTATTGCCCTCAGTTCAATGTTGCCACTGTGATATTAATTCCACATCGTCTGAACATAGTGGGTTAACTGGACTATGATGAGTGCGATCAGTGGAGACATTCTTAGCGAGGAGTTGTACAAACGTTACAAAATGAATCTGGAAGGACGCTGAAACCAACGTCTACAAATTATTTACAACATGTTTATATCCCAGGCCCTGATCTACACACCAGGGAGAAGTCCGTGAGCAAAACCCATAAAGGTCCCTGTCCTTACGAGGCTTACAATGAAGATAGGAAGACCTATTCAACACACAATACATCTAAATAAATTATATGGTATATTGATGGCGACAGCTGCCCCCAAAAGAGCAGAAGAGGGTCCGGGGCATGATGAAGGGGCGAGGCCTGGCGCAGTACGAAGTAGGCTGGTCAGAAGAAACCGTGTGGAGGCTCGGAAGAGGCGCCGGACCCGTGCCCAGCGGACGGTCCGGCGGTGGGCGGGAGCAGGCAGGGCGGCCCGGGGACCGGAGCCGGAGCGGTTTCATTGACCTTTATTAGGAATTTGCTCTAGACTGGGTTCGAGCTCCTAATTAGACTCCCAGCGAGCCAATTCCAGGGGCATCCAGTGCTAGTGGCCTCCCAGCCTGGCGGGGGGTGGCTGCGGTCGGCGCGGTCAGCTCGGCGGCGGAGCGCACGTCCGAACTCCGGGTCGTGCGGACCCCTGGCGGGGCGGCTCCGCAGCCCCGGCACTGAGCGCGCGGCGGGCGCGGGGCGGGGCCGGCGGACGCCATCGCGTCGCTACGGGCTGGCGGCAGCGGCGGCCTGGTCAGGACGGCCGCGGCGTCCTCGCCGCTCCTCGCTCGCCCACGGCCGCCGGGCCCTCGCCCAGTCCCCCGCCTGGTCCCCCACGGCGGCGCGCGCGGCCAGGTTGGGCGGGGCGTTCCGGGGATGTGGAGGCGGCGGCGCGCCGAGACGATGCTCCGGAGCTGAAGAGACGCCGGCACACGGCGCGGCGGCCGAGCGCAGCGCCGAGCCGCGGGATGGCTCAGCCGGCGGGCCCGGCGGGCGGCGGGGAGCCCCGGGCGGAGCCCGCGGGCGGCGAGGGGCCTCCGGATCCCGGGGCGGCTGGCGGCCCTCCGGACGCGCTGAGCCTGGAGGAGATCCTGCGGCTCTACAACCAGCCCATCAACGAGGAGCAGGCGTGGGCCGTGTGCTACCAGTGCTGCGGCTCCCTGCGTGCCGCGGACGCCGGCCGCCGCCAGCCCCGTCGCCGCGTGCGCTCAGCCGCTCAGATCCGCGTCTGGAGGGACGGCGCCGTCACCCTGGCGCCCGACGACGCGGGAGAGCCGCCCCCCGCTGCGGGTGAGACCGCCGACCTGCGCCCCCACGGAGAACCCTCCCCGCGGCCCCCTTTCCCTCACAGCCCCGGCCCTTCCGCCCCGCGACCCCCACCTCCCACAGGAGGACCCCCTGCGGCCCCCTTTTCTCCCTCGTATTCCTGGGCCCTGCCCTCCCGCTGCGCGACCCCCGCCTCCGACAGGGGGACCCCCCGCCGCGGCCCCCCCCCCTTTTTTTTCCTCGCAGTCCCTGGGCCCTGCCCTTCCGCCCCGCGAACGCCCACCTCCCAAGGGAGACCCGGGAGGAGCCAGGCCTGGGGCCGGCGGGGGGCGGGGGGCGGTGGAGTTTGCGCTGTGGTCTACCGGGGCCCCACGTAGGTCAGAGCAGGGGGGTGGAGGGCGGGGAGCGGCACAAAGAGGGGTTGTGAGGAAGGCGTCCGGGCGGGCCTGTGCCCCCCAGTAGGGCCGCGGACCTGCCCAAGGTGCTGGTAATTGTACAGACTGTCATAGGACAGCTGCCCGCGTCTTGCTTGGGAAATGGAGTGGGCTGGGTCCTTTTCACGATAAGCTATGTATATACACTCACCTGCCAGGGCTATTTACTTGGGATGTGGTAGGTGCTGTGAAAGGTTCACGTGAGATCGCGTCAAGGATAGTTAATTCTGCTGTCAGGAAAATTACACCTTTCAGAAGCAGTAGTCAGCTAATAGTATTTTTTTTTTAAATTTGGCAACAAATTCCTTCGGTTTGGAAATATAAAAAGCCCCTAGGAGAATTTTGCTATTTTGGGAGAAACAGGAGGAGACGAAATAATGATTTCTAGCTCCTGAAAGTTAAAAAATAACTACTATTTACCTGTGTGTTAAAATTTGTTGTGATGGAAAAACAGGCTTGTCAAGTGACAAGTTGACAGGGTGTCAGATAAACAGATAAAATGGATTTTAGTTAGGTTATTGTCTAGTGTAAATTCTTCAAGATTATCACCTACACGTTATTATGTAGCTAGGGCTTACGCAGAGATTTAGTGATGATGATGAGGGGATTGACAATAGGTTTCTCCTATCAGTTTTTATATAATTCAGTCTTTTGAGAAGCAGGTATATTAAAAACATAGAGAAATAATACGCCCTCACTTTTAGAAAGTTGATGGAAGTGTCAAAATGCTTAAGGTGAAAGATGTAATTCATTAGTCAGTAAAATGACATTTAATGCAAATCCTTATCTAAATTGATTAAAATAAAAAAAATTCAAGGTTTTAGTTATCAATTCTTTCACTTCCCCCAGAACATTAAAGTGTGTGTGTGTGTGTGTGTGTGTGAGTGTGAGAGAGAGATAAACACATTTTAGAACTTTCATTTATTTAAATCTGTTCTTCATAATTCTCTTGAAATTATTTCAAATAGTTTTTAGTTTATTTGATGTGTTTATTGTTTTTAAACTTGGACTTAATGTTAGTGGGAAATACTTGGTATTATAATTTACTTACAGTGTATTAATACGATATGCAAATATACATTTATTATAAAACATGGCAAAGCTGTGCCTTGGAATCTGGCATTTCAAGGGGGAAAATGGTTGTGTGCAACCCTCTTTTAGAAGCAGCAGTGGTAGTGTTGACTTCTGGAAGGAACAGACACGAGTTTACATTGTCTTTCTCCCAGAAGAGTATGGTTTAAGTTGTATTTATGGACCTACTAGTAGTTTAGTTGTCAAAGACTGATGTATTCTCGTGGTAGTTAAAAAAAATCAGAATCTCATATTGAAATGAATTACTATTTTGTATCATTAGTATGAGTGATAATATCTTGACCTCAATGTAAAACTTTATCTTCTTGGAGAGAATAATAGTTTCCCTGCAGTAGCAGTAATGGATTTGTAAACCACCCTCTTCTTCCTTAGTTTGGCTCATGATCTCTGCTACCAGTTGTTGAGAGAGGCCAACTAAAGTTCTTAATACAGTCTTGAGCATTTTAGGCTTGATCGGTTAAAAATCTTTAGGAAGTTCATACTAAAATGTTGCTTATGTTTATTTCCTCCTAGGATTTAAGAGTAGTTGCGTGGCTACAGACGGCAAGTGTCTTCTGAACACTTAATATTGATTCTTAAAAGTGCTGAATAGTTTAGTACTGTGCACATGTATAAATTCTATTTTTAAGGAAAAATGGTAGTTATGACGCCTCAATTCTAAGACGTACTTTTTCACTGTAGGATGTTTAATAGGATTGTATGTTGTTGGCAACCAACGGCATTTATATTTTCACACAGTTTATCCATTGACTTATTTCCAAATGGAGGTTTAGGGAAGTTAAGGGACTTGCTTAAATATATATTGGTGACTTTGAATCAAAATCCAGGTCTTTTAACCTCTAGGCTTAGAAACAGATTTGCTTTGAATTTGGGTCCTTATTCCTCCCCTTCCTAGCTGAGTGACCTTGAATAAGTTCCTTAACCTCCCTTAATTAATGAGTTAAAGACACTTAAGCTCTGCATATACAATCACCCTGAGTCTGGCCTTCTCATCTGTAAAATGAGAAGAGGTCACTTTTTCACGCAAGAGGGTTTAAGTGAGACGGTGCATGTAAAGTGACTGAAGCATGGCTTGTTAGGGAGCAGATACTCAGTACGTTTTAGTTTCCTTTCTCCCCTAATTGTGTCCTTTTGCACTACCATGGTGCCTGTGGTCCTGCTGTTCTGCATTTTTATTCAAAATTGGGACACAAATGTTTGGGTCAGCATTTCTCATTCTAATTTTTGGCTGAATAATTCAGTACGGGGCTGCCCTGTGCCCGTGTAGGATGTTCAGCCGCATCCCTGATCTCTACCCACTGGATGCCAGTAACTACGTCTCCTCCCCCAAGTCACGACAATCAAAAAAGTCCCTGGACATGGCCAAGTTTCCCCTGGGGAGGCAAAGTTGTCCCCTGTTGAGAGCCGTGGTCTAGCAGATGATGGGTGATACACAAGATTGTGTTCAGTGTGGAGAATTGGATCCTGGCTGTAATCCTCGAGTGAGTGAATCTTTGAGCTGGCCACTGTTCCCTCTGCTGTTGAGCTGAATGAGCAAGTGGTATCGCTCCACTTAGTCCCATGGAAAGAAAGAACCCCTCACATGCTTGCTTGACTTGTTTTGGGGTCGAATGTAGTAGTAACTGATTTTAGTTCTTGTTTACTTTTAACAGGGTCGATACATCCGGAATGTTCATATTCAGTTTGAATTCAGTTAGACCTACCAAAAGAGAATTAGGAAAATGATGAAAGATGTGGGAGGCATGGAAATGAGACCAATATGGGAGGAAGACAATGAAGAACAAGCAATTTTGTTTAGCATTCCTGTATAATCTAGGGCCATATACTAACATGGATGGCCATGAAAGCAGTGTGATATAGGATTGAAGGAGCTAAAGAAAAAGGAAAAATTAGCTCTTTGGAGGATATCTTAAGAGTAAAAATGATTAAATTATGAAATAGGGTCTTAAGCAGTATATTTTTTGAAGTATTTCTGTGATGACAGAAGGAAACATTGCTTAGAATCAAGAGGGCTTATGATTCTTCTTAGGTGTCTAACTTAACATTTTTATTTTCCCTTATGTTTATGTACTTACAGTAAACCTTATATAGTTTCTTATATGCAGGTTGATGAAGTTTTGCTTTCACACCTTTAATTAACAAAGACACTCAGGCTCTCCATATACAGCCTGCTCTTTGTCACCACTATGCCTAACTGGCATTTGGAACTCATTTTATTATACACATTATTTAGGAAGTAGTTATTGATGGAATTTAGGTTATATTCCAGACCTTTGTAAGATTAGAACTTTTTTTTCCTGGGATGCCACAGAGATTTATTAATAACAGTAGTCTTAGAGCTTAGAACCATTGTATGGTCTCAGCAGCTTCGTAGGCCTTAATACCCATCTGACAAAAATAACTTATTTCCGATTTTGATTCAAAATCTTTGATGTTAGATGTATAAAGAACATTTTAAAAATTACGACCGCATCTTGATTTAAAATCGTCTTAGATTGGTAGTAGGTTTTCCTGGGAGGAACAATGAAAGCCTGCGTGCATACTAATAAAGGCATCCCTTGGTATAGGGAACATTTGGGCTTTGTCTGGGATTTGAAAAGAGGACATGATCAGTCAAGCTTCTCAGTAAGTTTCATGCTAATTTGGTGGGAGAAATGGTCTTGAAATAATATCCTATTTGATTTTAAAGAGAAACCAAATACTTGTGGAGAAGGTTGAAATAGTGAAAACATGTTTTAAAACATGAATTCTTTTTCATTCTTGGTATAATTCTCGAGTGTTAATGTGCTGATCATTAAATGAAAGGAATATTTGAGATGTATGTGTATGTGTCCAGAGTAGAGTTTGGGGGTGAAAGATGGTATTAGGGGTTGTTGAAATGTCTCATCAGGCATAGTGATAGGTAAGAATTATTCCATTTGTACAATATCTCCCAATATATTGGGCTAATTCAGTTTTAAAAACATGCAGGGATGCCTGGGTGGCTCAGTCGTTGAATGTCTGCCTTTGGTTAGGGTTATGATCTCGGGGTCCTGGGATCAAGCCTCAAGTTGGATTCCCTGCTCAGAAGGGAGTCTGCTTCTCCCTCTCCCTATGCCCCTTCCCCCAGCTCATGCTCTCTTCCTCTCTCTCTCAAATAAATAAATACAATCTTTTTAAAAAAATGCATTGAGTTCCTACCACATGTACAAGCAGCGTTCAAGTTTCCGTGAGTAATGTAGAGATAAATAGTTCTAGTCATTGAAGAAGAGAAAATAAAACATAAACACAGCGATTAGTTTACCATGAAGCTAATGCAGCTTCAGCTCTGAGCCCACTCATTTACATGGGCCTCTTCTAGGCCCCTGCACACGATATGTGCAGATGGTCATTTGCACAATTAAGATATTTTAGCCATAATTGGTAAGATTGCTGCCACTTTTTACTCCAGTTTACCCTCCAACTACTTCCAGTTGTGTTGGGTTGTGTGGGAATAGCCACAGACATTTTTGGGAAAAATTTTGAAATAATGCTTTGTGGTTTGTATCTGTTTTTTCTGCCCTATGCAAAGGAAAACAGGGGAGTTTAGTCATATACAGGGAAGGGTATGTAAATAAGTTAGGACTTCTTTGGGAAGCCATTAGCCTCACCAAGAATTTTGACTCCACTTTAGAAGAAAACAATCATTAATCTACCAAGGACTACATGTTGGTAAGAGAGGACGAGTCATGCTCTGCCTGTTTTATTTGTAAGGTCAGAATCATTTTCCTGCATCATGAATTCTGTAAAATGGCAACAGTTCCCATCCTACTCTCATAATACTGTCATCAAAGCCATATTATGTTTTTCATTTGCTTCCTGCTGGCTAAGTAGAAAAAAGAGAAACTATTCTCTTCCAGATTTTTGTTTAAAATTATGAGGAAAATATTGCCTATTGCCAAATATAGTGGGTTTTTTGGATTAACTTTTTATTTGGAGATAATTTTAGATTTACAGAAAAGTTGGAAAGATAGCACAGAAAATTCCTGTATACTCCTCACCTAATTCTCGTAATGTTACCATACTAGTGTGGTGTATTTGTCAAAACCAAGAAGCCAGCACTGGCACGTTATTATTAACTCCAGACTTCATTTGGAACTATTAACTCTGGACTAATATTAACTCTGGACTTCATTTTTCTATTAATGCCCTTTTCCTGTTTCAGAATCCCATCCAGGATACCATGTTGCATTTAGTCCTCAGGTCTCCTTAGTCTCTTCTGGTCTGTCGTGATTTCTTACACTTTCCTTGTTTCCCCTGACTTGATAGTCTTGAGGAGTACTGGTTAGGGGTTCTGTTTGGATCTGCCTGATGGTTTCTTGACTAGACTGGGGTTATGTGTTTGGAATTACCACTGAGGGGAAGGCTTCTCTCATCATATAGGATTGGGGCACATTATATCCACACAGCACCACTGGTGATGCGCACCTTTGTTTGCCGGGGTTCTCCGTTAGACAGTCACTGTTTTTACCTTTTTCTATACTCTGTTCTTTGGAAAGGAGTCACTAAGTCCAGCCTGCATTGGAGAAGGGGGCCTCCTCCAGGAGGGATGAATTAATATTGTTATTACTACTTACTGTTATTTTCCTTCATATAATTTTATATTACATTACTTCTTAATATTATTTGGAATTCTTCTGTAAGGAAGATTTGTCCCTTCTCCCCCGTTTACTTATTTGTATCATCCTAGCATCATGTATATTTGATACTTTGTTATTCATTACCATGTTATGTTTTTGCTCAGATTGTTCCAACTGTGGCCAGTGGGAGCGCCTTCAGGTTGGCTCCTGTGTCCCTCCTTTTTTTTTTTTTTGTTTTGTTTCTTAAGATTTTATTATTTGAGAGCGAGAGAGTGAGAGAGAGCACAAGCAGGGGGAGCAGCAGAGGGAGAGGGAGAAGCGGCCTGGGATCGTGACCTGAGCCACCCAGGCGCTCTCCTGTGTGCCTTTGACGTGCAGCCATCCTTTCGTGTTTTTGAGCACATCTTCACTTTCTGGCACTACAAGATGCTTTACGGCTTACGACGTGTATTTTTTGTGCCAGTCTTATAATCAGACATACCTCTAAGGAGCTCCGCACTGGTTATGTTTGTTGATACTGGGGTTGTTTTGTTTTTAAGATGGAAGAAGAATTGAAATAGTAGAAGGTTTAGTTATTTTTGATGTTCAAACTTTGTTAGATTTATTAAGTATCTCTTTCTGGTATCTCACTTTTATTGGCATGCCTACCACTGTCTGTTTGTATATTTGCTCATCCCTTCAGCAGTTATGTAATGAATACCGTAGAGCCAAGTTGAATAGAGAGGTTAAGAGAGACCAGTCTGTACACACTGTTTATCAGAGGGGAGAGATAGATACCTGGGAACGAAAACCAGAGCAGCCTATATTGGGATATCAATTTGGATATACTGGAGCTGAGGGGAGGTCAGTGAAATGTGGCCTTCAGTCAAGTATGGATTGACTGAGATTATATGGATGGTCAAGAACTGGTTTGGACAAATGTTGTGATTAGTGGCCTTCCTCTTGTAAGTACTTATTAATACTCTGGGCTAGAGGTGTCCCTAAAGCTGCTTGTAAGTACTTATTAATACTCTGGGCTAGAGGTGTCCCTAAAGCTGCAGTGGAACCATGCAGAATGTTGGCGATCAACCACATTTGAAACGGTTCCCCATTTTGTAAACATATATTTTCATTACTGCTCTGCAGTACAGCATGTGGATAAGATATACTCTTGCGATACGCTCATAAAATGTCTTAACCAAACAAACAAAAAAATGAAAACTATCATTGGGCAAATGGTTTTTGGTTTTGGCTAAGTATTTCAGACTGTTGCATGGGATCATGAATACTTTAGGGACCAGAAAAATACTGATTTATATAAAGCTATGCAAATTAATTGGGAAAGCTAGTAATATTTTTCCTAATTCTGACTTCTGCGGAGTTACTTTTGAGTGGTAGTGTAACGGGGTCAAGATGGGGTAAGATTTGTTTATTCATGTTTCAAGTTTATTGGGCTTATCTGATTCAGCTTTTGCTGTTCTCAGGTCATTATCTCACTGGCATTCTATTGATTTTTAAATGTATGAAGGATAGACATTCCATGACACCCTATTCTGTTTTGCTGCTGGTATTGCCCTCATCATGCAAAGGAAATACATTAAGAAAATGTCCCAACAAATTTTTAAGCAATTTAAGCAAATTTCGACTAGTTGTGTAGGAGTTCAATAGTGTTTTTTTGTTTAAGCAATTTTCATCTAGTTGCATGAGAGTTCAATACGTTTTTTTGTTTCAGTGATGATAGCCTGGTAATGAAATGTTGGTCAGGAGCTCTTAAATACTTTTTTTGGTATGTTGTGTTAATTCAGTCTTTGGCCACTTTTCTTCTGTCTAAAAAAATAATTTCTTTTCACATTTCCTTCTCAAAATTGATTTTTTGGACTTTTCCTGGTTTTTAAACAAATTTTTCCCTTTTTTTTTGGAAGTTCAGCATACATACAGAAAAGTGCACAAGTCATTAGTGACACAACCATGTATACAGCAACCTGATTGAGAACAAAGGAGCATTACAGGTAGCCTACAAGTCTTCACATATATAGTCATTGTCTTAATTTTTATCACCACAGATTGGGCTGGCTTGCTTGTGAACTTTGTAAGTATAGAATCTTACAATATGTGTTTCTTGTGTTTGGCTTCTTTTGTTCAACATTGTATTTATGGGAAATTACTTGTTTTATTGCATGTAGCATTAGTTTGTTTTCATTGCTATATAATATTCAGTTGTATGAAAATACCAAAATTCTATGCATGGTCATATGAATTGTTTGGAGTTTTAGCTATTATTGTAAATAACACCACTATAAACTGTCTTGAATATATGTATGCACTTCTGGTAGGTATATATCTAGTAAAACTGCTGGATTGTTGCATTTGTGTCTCTTAAGTTTTAGTAGATATTGCCAAGTAGTTTTCCAAGGTGGCTTTTCAGGTTACCTTTCTTATTAGCAGTGTGTCTATTGTACCATATCCACTGTGCTATTTTGGAAATGTCATTAAAAAAAGAAAAGTTTACCTATTTTGGCAGGTATGTTATGGTACATATTTCATAATGGGTTTGAGTTGCATTTATCTGATGGCTAATCATGTTGAGTGATTATGTTTTTCATATGTTTATTGACCATGATGATGCCTCTTTTGTGAAATTCCTGTTCAGGACTTTTAATTACTTGTCTTTTTTTTTTTTTTAATCAACATATAATGTATTATTTGCTTCAAGCGTACAGGTCTGTGATTCATCAGTCTTACCCAACACACAGCACTCGCCACAACACATACCCTCCCCAGTGTCCAGCACCCAGCCACCCCATCCCCCCACCCTCATCACCACTATTTCCAAAATTTTTCATCACGCAAACAGAAACTCTGTACCCATTAAACTGCCCATTCTCAACTTCCCCCAGGCCCTGGTAACCTCTAATCAATATATATTATGTTTTTTGCCTTTTCTTCTTATTATATATTATGATTTTTATATACTCTGAATACAAGCCATTTGCCAGTTATATGTATTACAGATATCTTCTCCAACTCTGTAGCTTTCTTTTTCATGTTAATGGTATGTTTTGGTGAATAGAAGTTTTGATATATCACATTTTTATTATCATTGAATTCAAATATCTTTCTGGCTTTCTTTGTGATTTCTTCTTTGATTCATGCATTATTCTGTCAATTTTTGCTTGTATATGGAGGCTATATTATTAGGTGCATACCCACTTAAAGTTATAGCATGGTGGTTTTACCCTTTTATTAATGTGGCTATAGTTGACATGTATATGGTTACACCAGCTTTCCTTTTTTTTTTTTTTAAACACCAGCTTTGTTTGATTAATCTTTGCATGGTGTATTCCTTCCCATAATTTTACTTTCAAGTTTTTAGTATTCTTTTTTTTTTTTTTTTTAAGATTTTATTTATTTATTTGACAGAGATAGAGACAGCCAGCGAGAGAGGGAACACAAGCAGGGGGAGTGGGAGAGAAAGAAACAGGCCCACAGCGGAGGAGCCTGATGTGGGGCTCGAACCCATCACGCCGGGATCACGCCCTGAGCCGAAGGCAGACGCTTTAACCGCTGTGCCGCCCAGGCGCCCCTCAAGTTTTTAGTATTCTTATATTTAAGGTGTGTTCTTTACAAGCAGGATATAGTTTAGATTCGTTGTTTATGTAGTATAATTAATTAATTAATTAATAGAGGGAGAGAGAGGTGGGAAGGAGGGACAGAGGGAGAGGGAGAGGGAATCTTAAGCAGGCTCCATGCCCAGCACAGAGCCCAATGTGGAGCTCCATCTCATGACCCTGAGATCATGACCTGAGGCGAAATCAAGAGTTAGACGCTTAATCGGCTGAGCCACCCGGGCATCCTTACTTTGTCTTCATTTTAACAGCGAATTTTAATTAAGATGTAACTCCTAGAAAAGTGCATAAATGATGAATTTTCACAATGTGGATACACTCGTGTAGCCAGAATACAGGTAAAGGAACAGAACGTTATTAGCATCCCAGCAGGCCTGTCTGCGAACCCTTGCAGTCACCAGCCACCCCAAGTGTCACCACTGTCATGACTTCTAACACTGTAAGTTTTGCCTATATTTGAACTTAGGTATTTGAACATTCTACTACCTAATGTCTAACTTTTTTCTCTGAACTTAGTGAGATTGATCCATTTTGTTGCATATAGTTGTAGTTTGTTCATTCACATTTTGGTATCATATTCCCTTGTATGAATATGCCATAATTTATCCGTGGATGTTTGATTTTTTGGATCTTTCATTTGAGTATTCAGTTATTGGGAATTATGGATAATACTGTTGTGAACATTAGTAAGCATGTTTTTTGGTGAACAAAATTAGCATTGTATTAAGTATATCCCCAAAAGTGGAATTGCGAGCTCATAGTGTATGGGTATTTTCAATGTTAGTAGGTACTGCCAAAAGTTTTCCAAAATGGTTGCACCTAACAAACTTTATTTTTTAATTTTAATTTTTTGAAGTCTTTAATTCTGGTTAACATTCAGTGTTATGTTAGTTTCAGGTGTACAAATAGTGCTTCAGCGGTTCGATACATTACCTGGCGCTCATCAGAACAAGTACACTCTCAATCCCCCTCACCTATTTAACTTATTCCCCCACCCACCTCCCCTCTGGTAACCATCCATTTGTTCTCTATAATTAAGTCTGTTTCTTGGTTTGTGTCTCTCCCTCTTTTTTTCCCCCTTTGCTCATTTGTTTTGTTTTTTAAATTCCACGTATGAGTAAAATCGTATGATATTTGTCTTTCTCTGACTGAGTTATTTTGCGTGGCATTATGCTATGTAGCTCCATCCATTTCATTCCAAATGGCAAGATTTCGTTCTTTTTCATGGCTGAGTGATATCCCATTATATACATATGCACCACTTTTCTTTATCCATTCATCAGTTAGTGGACACAGAGCTGCTTCCATATCTTGGCTATTATAGATAATGCTGCTCTAAACACAGGGGTGTGTGTATCCTTTTGAATTAATTTTTTGCATTTTTGGGGTAAATACCAGTAGTGTGATTTACTGGGTGATCGGGTGGTTCTATTTTTAACTTTTTGAGGAACCTCCACACTGTTTTCCACAGTGGCTGCGCCAGTTTGCATTCCTACCAACAGTGCACAATTGTTTCTTTTTCTCCGCATCCTTGCCAACACCTGTTGTTTCTTGTGTTGTTGATTTTAGCCATTCTGACTGGTGTGAGGTGATACCGCATTGTAGTTCTGATTTGCATTTCCCTTATGCACCTCACAAACTTTAAAAAATCGAAACCAATCTAGGACATTGGTATAAATTTAAGAAGGATCTGACTAGTGTCATGTATATGGAAAGTCTGTATCCCTAATAATAGCGGGATCTGCGGGTCCGTATTTAGCTTCTGAAAACTAACTCTCAGATCTTTTTATGCTACTGTGCTAATGCATTTTTAAAAATTTGGGTCTGTTGTCTTTTTTCCCCTCACATTTCCCATTTTCTTCATGGCCTAGTTGGACTGGAAGCCAAATTTCTATCTAGTATGCTCCTTTAATACCTTGTACTTTTGAGAGATAAAGATGTATATAGATACAGATGATGAGTAGTGGTAGAATGCCACTAACAGTCACCACAAGTTGTCTGGTTCTGGGCTTGGCCATTTCTTCCTGGATTTTAGTGATAATACCATGTTAGAGGAATCTCGCATTATACCATTTCATTTATTCATTTCACTAGTACTAGTGTCTTCTGAGTGTGCTGTACTGGATTTGAAGGCACAAAGTAAAAGAGAGTGCACGCATACCTTCAAGAAGATCACAGGTGCATAAACTAACACTCATAGTATATTTATAGCAATTCTTAAGAAATAGAGATGTACAGAAAACTGTGTGAGCCCAAGGGTGACGGTGACTGACTGCTGGTATGATATAAGGCAGGTTTCACAAAGGAGACTGATTTTCTGGAGAGGCCTTGAAGGATGAGGAGTGGGATAAAAGGAAGACACTTAGGCAGAAGCAGAAATGTGGAAGAACTGTTCAAAGAACAGTAGTACGCGGATCGTAGAGTGTGACCCACTTCCCCATACCAGAAGCAGACACTGTTTAATCAGTCATGGCATTTTTGCTGCTAAATTTATAAGCAGCTTCAGAGATCTCAGCTGTGCTTCAGGCAGCCACTACCAATTATTTGTGGAGTTGGCACGTGAAGTTGAACCTGTTTGTCTTCTTTGCAGTGGGCGTCCACGGTGCCTGGAGCATAGGATGTGTGGGGGCGTGGTGGAGAATGAGACAGGCTAGAAAGGTATGTTGACTGGGACCAGGTTACGAAGGACATTTTTGTGCCGACTGTTGAGTTTGTATTTATAGCCTGTATAGGCAATGGAGAGCATATAGGGCTTTGAAGCAGGAAAATGATGTCAGCAGATTACTCTTTTTGGAAAGAGGACTCTGGGAGTTCTGTAGAAGGTGGATTGAATTGGGTAAAAACAAGGGCAGAGATACCAGTAGGCATTTCATACTATCATGAGATCTGAGTAGCCTTTAAGTTGCCTAACCAGTTGGGAGTATTATGGCTCCTCAGATAGGAGATGATGGAGGTCTGAACAAGGGCAGTAGAAATGGGGAGAGAGAGTCAGATTGAGAATAATCTAGGAAATAGTACAGGACATGGCCCTTAGTTTTTGGTATGAGGATGAGAAAGAGGAAGGAATCCTGGAAGGCTCTCAGACTTCCCACCTGGGTGCCTGCCTGCTGGGAAGGCAGGAGAGGCAGCATAGGGTGGGAAGATGATGACTTATACTTGTTAGAACTTAAATTGTCCTGGAAAAAATATTTTTCCAGTGGAGTCATATTTATTCCTACCGAGTTCCTTTGCTCTTCCAGAAGGTTGCAGATCAGCTGTTGAATGTCACATGGTAACATGGATATAAGATATAAGGGTAGGCAGCAGAAGGTGTGGTTTTAATTTTCAGCTCTGACGCTTGTTATTGTAACATGTTTGGGTAAGTGAATATGGGTGGCAGTTGTGGTGCTATAACTAAAGGCTCTTATGTTTAGGGGTAGAAGTACCTGAGAGATTTCTGTTGGCTAGGATGGTCTCAGTCATGATCAGATACCAAAGTGGGAGAGGAGATTCTAAGGATAATAACACAGTTATGCTTATGAAATGCATGAAAACCAGAATTCTTCATTTGATAGGAAATACAAAAATGTTTGGTATTGGCACTTGCTGCTAGACCTCTTCATATGATTTGGATTGGGGAAGTTCCCCCTCGAAGTTCTCCTTATTCTTGAATAAAGTGATAGAGTGCTGTGATCTCAGTGTATTTTTGAGGTCTCATGAAATTTAAGCAATTAATGTTTGAATTAATATCACTAAGGAAAAAATTTAATCCAAATCCACACTGTTTACAAAAGAATCACAACTTCCATCATCCTGTCCTCTGACACAGGAGTGTCAGGAATGTGGCTTCTGCATTGTCACTCCCTTCTGTTCCCAAGGCAGACATTGCTAAATGGTCACGGGTGCCTCCCACCCCATACTTGCCCTCACAGCTCTTTTGAGGATAGTATCCTAGACTGTCACTACCATTCAGTTTGAACTGGCACAAGAGATGAAACCTTTTTGCTATACAAGTCTTGAGCTTTGCCAAATTACATAAAAGAGACAAAGATAATATTTGTATTGAAATTTTATGCTGAAATTATTTTTTAGTGCAAAATACTTGATATTTAATGATATTTGCTCTGTGAGATGATATAAAGTTTAGTTAATTAAGGTTCCTGAATAGGAAGGGAAAAAGAACACTAATAATTAAGAAAACATATTTTTTAAAGTTTTATTTATTTATCTCTGCACCCCATGTGGGGCTCAAACTCACAACCGCAAGATCAAGTCACATGCTTCTGTGATGGAGCCAGTGGGGCACCCCAAGAAAACATATTTTTTAAAACTTTAATTTCACAACAAGATCAGTTATAAATTGTCCACTCTAGTACCATGAAATAGGTTGGGAGGGTTTGGGGTCTGGGCCAAACTTACTCCTAGATTGGGGGTGGCCATGATGGTGGTGAGACCTACCCTCATGGAAGTATGAAAATCAGGGGTGTTCGGTGTAGCAGCCAGGCCCCAAGAGAGCCAGAAAGGGCAGACAGTGGCTACAGGTAAGAGCCAGTAGTGGTCTGTGCTGGGGAAGTCTGATAGTTGGTTTTAGCCACTGATAGGAGGTCCAAGGGCTAGACTCTAGTCCTTAGGAAAGTGACTGGCAATAATAAGCCATGGTTTTGGGGGTGCCTGGGTGACTCAGTTGGTTAAGGGTCCGAGTCTTGATTTTGGCTCAGGTCATGATATCAAGGTTGTGAGATTGATTCCCCTGCATTGGGCTCTGTGCTGCTGGGCTTAGAGCCTGCTTGGGATTCTCTCCCTCTCCCTCTGAACTCCCCCCCCCCCCAATTGAATCCACTTTTTACCAGCTCTTCCAAAAAATGTGATGTCTTTATGCCTCTACACTTCTTTAAAATAATAAGACTGTGGCCCAAATCCTACAAAATGTGATTAAATGTATTGTTCATATTGATTAGTCAGGGATTCTTTGTCCTATTAAGAGGGCATAAAACTCATATAGCATATTTTTTTTCTTTACCCACATTTATTAGTCATGAGCAGTGGACAAGTAAACCAAAATGGTACTTAGAAAGTTTGTTTTTAGGGGCACCTAGGTGGCTCTGTTGGTTAAGCATCTGCCTTCAACTCATGTCATAATCCCAGGGTCCTGGGATCGAGTCCCGCCTTGGGCTCCCTTTCCCTTTGCCCTCTCCACCCCCCCCCACTTATGCTCTCTCTCTCTCTTACTCTCTCTCAAAGAAATTAAAAATTTTAAAAAAGAAAGTTTGTTTTTAATATCCCCCAACTTCCCCACTAGTGCTGACCCTGTGCTTCACTTTTGGGCATCCATTGCTTCCTGGGAGAATGTAGGACAGCTGGGTGGGTCAGCAGCCTGGGCACCTGTCGCAGTTCTTTGACCTGCAGGGAATCATTTACTCTCTAGGGCTTGAGCATCCTCAGCTGTAAAAATGAAGGTTTTACACCAGCATTAAAATATACAGAGTAAGTATTAATTATAAGTATTAATGAGATTTTTCATTAATTTTCTTAGAGTTTATTTTTTTATTTTTATTTTTTAAAAAGATTTTAAGTATTTATTTGACAGAGGAACAGCCAGCGAGAGAGGGACCACAAGCAGGGGGAGCGGGAGAGGAAGAAGCAGGCTCCCAGCAGAGGAGTCTGATGCGGGGCTCGATCCCAGAACACCAGGATCACACCCTGAGCCGAAGGCAGACGCTTAACGACTGCGCCACCCAGGCGCCCCAGTTTTCTTAGAGTTTAAAAGAGCACTGTGGGGGTTGGTTTGAATGGCATGTTGTTTCTAGAAATGTTCGGGGTAGTTTGGATGGATGCCTTTTGTCTTTAAAACGTTTTGGCAGAGGTGCTTGGAATAGTTCCACTTGGTGTATTGTAAAAATAGAAATGAAGTTTTCAACCAGAGATGTTCAGGGTAGGGAGATGCAAAATTAGAATAACCAGAATCATTCTTAGAGTGCTGTCAGTTTTGGAGGGAGCACTTAGGAAGTAAGATAAGACCCTCAAGGGTGTGCGCTGGCGGTAAAAGGTGACCACTAAACTATCTGAGACAGGGAGGAGGGAGGTGGTGAGAGGGCGAGGGGAGAACAGGGAAGGGTGAGGACTGGGATGCCTCCCTGTGAGTCTCGTATCTTCAGGAAAGTTTAACAAATTTATGGAAGGTCAGCTGCATTCTCTTCAGGTTGACACTGCGTGCAGACACAGGAGACCCCTAGAACTTACAGATATTGGGTGGTGGGCTTTGCACCTACAGGCCAAGTCATGGGGGAGGGCTACGTTAAATTATACGTAGGTATCTAAGGGGCCAAGTGATCTGGTGACTTATAGCTTTTGGGTTTGGAAGACAAGGGTCTTTTGGCTTATTTTATCCTTGGAGAGAAGGCTCAAAGTCTTAAATGGTAATAGAGCTAATATTAAGTGCTGACAAGCAGTGAGATAAGCAGTTTTCTTGTATTATTACTTTCGATCCTCACAATGATTCTATGAGATAGGTACTCTTCTTTTTTGAACATTATTTTTATTTATTTATTTATTTTTAAAGATTTTATTTATTTATTTGACAGAAAGAGAGAGAGCACAAGCAGGCAGAGGCAGAGGGAGAAGCAGACCCCTCACTGAACAGAAAGCCCCACTCGGGACTCAGTCCCAGGACCCTGGGATCATGACCTGAGCCGAAAGCAGACACTTCACTGACTGAGCCACCCAGGCGCCTCATAAAGATTATTTATTTATTTGAGAGAGAGAGCATATGAGAGAGAGAGAGAGAGAGAGCACACGAGCGAGAGAGAGAGCACAAGGAGGGGGAGGGGCGGAAGGGGAGGGCAAAGCAGGCTCCCCATTGCTCAGGGAGCCCAGCAACTCAGGGCTAGATCCCAGGACCCTGGTATCATGACCTGAGCCAAAGGCAGATGCTTAACTGACTGAGCTACCCAGGCACCGCAAGATAGGTGTTCTTCTTAGCCTCCGCCTTACAAATGGAAGACTGACGTGTAGAGGCCTTAAATTTAGCCAGCAACCTTCCTGGGATTCAAGCCACAGGAGTCTGGCCTGGATCCCTTGCTCTTAACCACTGTGTTCTGTTGCCTTGTGCTCGTGGGTGAGTTCTTACTCTGGGATATTCTGCATGGGATTAGACCGTACATAGGGTAGCCTGGGGTTGTGTTTGGGATGGTGAGAGCATGTCATATTGCTTTGACCTTTTCATGGTCTGCGTATTCACGTCCTGTAACAAATCACCACTACTGTTGTGGCTTAAAACAACACAAAATTATTACCTTAAAGTTCTGGTGGTTAGAAGTCTGAAAATGGGTCTTGTGGGCTAAAATCAATGTATTTTCAGGGCTGTGTTCCTTCTGGATGCTGCAGGGGAGAATCTGGTCCTTTCCTCTTCCAGCTTCTAGAGACTTTCCACATTCCTTGCCTTGTGTCCCCCTTCTTGCATTCACATGGCTCCAGAGTTTGCTTCCATCATCACAGCTCCTTCCTGGACTCTTCTGTGTCTGATAAAGCTCCTTGTGGTTATGTTGGTTCCGCCTGGATAATCCAGCATAATCTCCCCATCTCTAGAGCCTTAACTTAATCACAGCTGCAAAATCACTTCGCCATGTTAAGTAGTATATTCACAAGTTCTGCAGACTTTATAGTCTTTTTATTTATGATTTGATTGTAGAGATTGCCATTTCAGGCTTTCTTATTTTCAGTTTTGAGTAATAACTGATGAAACTTCACTTCCCACCACCCCAGCCTGAGCCATTGCTGAGCTCCAGCTATTTGACTGATGAGTGTCATCATTCTGGACACCATCACATAAGGAGTGGGGGGAAGGTATGTGTTAGGAACCAATGCAGAGAGGTATAATGTAAAAGGTAGTGGCTTTTAAAGGTCTTAATGAAGTGTAAAAATGAGTGGAATTTTATGATTCTTCATATGATTTAGCTACTTTTTCATTTCAAAATCGATACCTCTTTTACATAGTTGTAATCCTAGTAAACATATTTTGCTATGCTAGTTTTCCTTAGGACTCTGTTTTATCTATTATCTCTGTCTTTCCACAGGGTTAATAGTGGTAAGCTTAGCTACAATTTGCTGACCCCCTTCCTGCAGGAGGCATCATGCAGAGCCCTTCAAAACATTTTGTTTTTCATCTGATTTTCACATAAGCCTCATGAGGTAGATATCATTCCCTTTTTTTGTAGATGAGAAAGTGGGAAACTCTGGGAAGCATTTTACTTTAAAGTCACACCAAACAATTAGTTAAGTCTGGAAGTGAGATTCGAAACTAGGACTGCGCAAGTCTAAGGGCTTGCTCTTGCTCTCCTGCTTCACTGCCTTCTCAGGGCAACCAAGGGAAAGGCTTATTTAAATTCTTGGTTAAACATCAACAGTGTGAAGAAGAAAATACCTTAGCACAGGGCTGTTGTGGCAGTGGAACATTAAATTTTATTTCATTCCTCCTGACAGGCAGGCCAAGAAGAGGAACTTGAGCACACAGTCTTTGTTTGGTTAGCAAGTATACCAGTTTTCTCCCATGTCTAAATCCTAAATTCCTGTTAATCTTTGAGCAGCTTTACTGTGAAATGCTATGGCATAGAGGATGCTGATTTGATCCTTTAACAACCAAAGTAGAAGTGTCCTTTATACGGCTGTTTCTTGTGTCAAACGTATAACATTTTTTTTTTTTTCGGTAAAAATGTAACATGGCAAAAATGATTTTGTTGGGGAGATGGGTGTAAGCTAATGAATGCAAAGTTTCAGTGCCCTAACTTTTGACACTGAAACATCTGGTCATGGATTCTGAGCCCTCAGTGGCCACAATGTTTAAGAAACCCAGGTGTGATTAGGCTGCAGGGATTATTTTATTGCTAAATTTTGACCTGTTTAAAATTGTACTCTCTTT
>NW_024425897.1:5272136-5348265 GCF_017311325.1 Ursus maritimus
TATTCATATAAAAGCTGTCCAAAAAGTGGATCTAATATATACTTGTCTCTTGTAGAGTGCTGGAGCTCTTTTTTAAAAGTTATGTATGTATGTATGTATGTAATCTCTACCCCCAACGTGGGGCTCAGACTCACGACCCTGAGATCAAGAGTCACACACTCTTCTGACTGAGCCAGCTGGGTGCCCCCAGAGTATTAGAGTTCTTAAACTTACGCTTGATTTTGATTGGTTTTGATGAAGTCTTTGAAAACACTGTTCCTGAAAACATGGGACTTGTTCAGGGTATCATTCTTTCTTTATCACCCTGCTCCACCCCCAGTCCAATCCATTAGCAAGTCCTGTCAATTCTGCTTTTTTTTTTTTTTAATTTTATTTATTATTTATTTGCCAGAGAGAGAGACAGCCAGTGAGAGAGGGAACACAGACAGGGGGAGTGGGAGAGGAAGAAGCAGGCTCCCAGCGAAGGAGCCTGATGCGGGGCTCGATCCCAGAAAGCCGGGATCACGCCCTGAGCTGAAGGCAGACGCTTAACGACTGAGCCACCAGGCGCCCCAATTCTGCTTCTGAATTATATCTTAATTCTCTACTTTTCTTCCTGGTCATTGCCACCCGCTGGGCAGGCTGCCCTCCATGTTTGCCCCCCACCCCCACCCTGTTGCTATCCAGGACAGTGGGGCTGTCTGCCCTCCATGTTTTCACCTTGACCGCAGAGCAGGGCCAACCTGGAAACGCACCTCGAATCAGCTCATGTCCTTTCTTAATATTAACGTCCAGTAGCTTCCTGTTGTACTAAACATCAAATCTAAACTCCTTACACTGTCCTGAAAGGCCTGTGTGATCTGCCCCTGCCTGTCTTTCCAAATGCATTTTATGCTACCAACCTACCCAACACTTCCAGAGCCTTACCACAGGCAGCCTCCTGGTTCTGGAACAGGTTCTTCCCTCAGCCCCGCAGTTAGCTGCTACCCAATCTCACGGTCTCTGTTTAAATGTCGTCTCAAGGAATCATGCCTGACTGTTCTAAATTGGATCGTTTCTGTTATTTTCTCTCTCGCTCCCTTTTCTGTCCTTAATAGCATTCATTACCAATTATAGTAAATTTTATTTGATTGCTTCTTTGGGTCTCTGTTCACTAAGATGTAAGCCCTAGGGAGCAAGAACTATGCGTAGCTTGTTTGCTGCTATATCACCAGTATTTTAGTATTTAGTAGGTGTTCAGCAAATATTTATTGAATGACTGAGGGGGCAGAGGCAAGCTGGCAGGGCAGGGTGTATCTCTTGAATGCTCAGCTCATGAAAAAATAACATACTTTCCCAGGGTCAGATGGACCCAGTCATTGCCTGCAGTTTGTCCACATGGGAAAAAATTGGAGAATAATTCTGAGAGCTGTTTATTTATTGTAAAGATTATAGGGGTTCCGGGTCTTCCTGGCAGGCATGTTTGCCTTCTGCTTATTCAGCTAATTTGAGTCATATTGACATGTGACTATGTGACAGACAATTCGGCCGTATGCTGAGGTTTCCACCACCTTAATTTTAAAGCAGTATTCATCCACATGAGCACCTTGTATTTTCCTGAAACTGCGCCTTAAGTTCCACCATAGTTGTGTGGTTCGTCAGATTCTGTGATTCCACTGAGGTGAGGCCATTTCAGATAGAGTGCTGTGTGAGACCTGACCCTGAACATCCGAGGTTATGAGTGGGTCTACCAAGATGTGTTCATTGAAATGCTCTCTCTGGTAACATTGAACAGACTTTTGAATGAAAGTGTCTGATTATCAACGTTTAGGATTTAAAATGTCTTCGTTATCTTAGTTGTGTTCTTTATGACATTTTACATTAGGAATAGTTTATTTTTAAAAGCCACTTTATTGTTTTATTTTTTAAGATTTTATTTATTTGTCAGAGAGAGAGAGAGAGCACACAAGCAGAGGGGATGGCAGGCAGATGGAGAGGGAGAAGCAGGCTCCCGGCTGAGCAAGGAGCCTGATGCGGGACTCAATCCCAGGACCCTGGGATCGTGACCTGAGCCGAAGGCAGACGCTTAACTGACTGAGGGACCCAGGCATGCCTTAAAGCCATTTTATATCAGTTTATAGGAAGACTGGTTTTCATGTTTCCTAGGACATGAGGGAACTTGTCCAGTAAATCTCAAGAGCAGATCGGGTATTTCAGAATGAGTTAAAAAGAAGGGCCTAAAAAACACAGCCTTGATTCTTCTAGCATTGTTAAAATGCCCATTCTTTTTGGGAAACACCGAGCTGAAGTTTTGGCTTGCTGTGCAAATCATCCTTCTTCCTAGTGTATAAGTATGTTAATAATACGGGAATATTTTGAAATTTAATGTTTAAATATCATTCCAAATATTTCCTTTTATTTTACATTGTCAGATAGTTAATCTAGCCTCTTAATTAACAATCAGTAAAGTCGTTAGTCTTATTGAAAGAACTAATTCACCGCATTTAATAATCTGAAGCCTTGGTTAGGCCTACCATCGGCTTAGTTTACTCGACTTGTAGAAAGTGAAGTCATAGGATTCTAGGTTTTAGAGGGATTCCTTAGGTTTGGTTCTGGAAAGGTGGTTAACCTTTGAAGGACTCAAAAGTTGTCAAATGAAAATTTCTTGGTTGCTATATTGGCAGTTTCCAACTGCTAGATCAGGGAGTACATTTCCCCATTTCTCCAGAAACAGTATTATAATGGGTAGGCAGCTGCGGTAGCAGCTCTGTGGTCCCCTTCCCTAATCCCACCGGTCCGGGCAAGTGGGAATGGAGCGCAGGATAACAAAACCACACCAATGCTTGTAACAAGGGTCAGGATCCTTGGAGTCTACTCTTAGCTCTGTTATTTTATGCAAGTCATTTGACTTGTCAGGCTTAGATTACTCATCTGTAAAATGAATGGATTGGGCAAGATCATTTCCAAGGTTCCTTTAAGCTCTGCTGTCATGTAATTGGGATTTTCTGATTCCTGGGTTAGAGTCTGGGCAGGGATTTGGATGGCAGAGTAGTGTAGGTGATCAGGCACTTCATACTTAACCACATTTCCATAGTTGCATGATTTAGTCACCAGATCCGATTGAATAACCAGAAGCGGTGGTGCACACACACAAAAATTTTTGGTACTCTTTATAGGAAAACATTTTCAGTTTTATAATAGAGGTCATTGAAAAAACCTTATTTCATAGGACTTGTGTCGTTTTGACATCACTCTGTTATTCTTTTGAGTACTTCATTACTTTCTGGTCAGAGAGATGTTCTGGCTTATCTTGTAATTTCACATCTTGGTAGGACCCACTCATAACCTCGTCTGTTCAGGGTTAGGCCTTACACAGCACACTGTCTGAAACGGCCTCACCTCTATCTGTCCCATCCATGGAGTCAGCCAATCCCCTGAGTACTGGTTCCTTTGAGGGGGAATGGGCTAGGTGTGCTCTTGCAAAATGGGATGCTATTACTTCTCCCTCTTTTGGAGGAAGAGCTAGGAAATATATATATATATATTTATTTATATAATATTTATATATTATTTATATATAATATTATATATTATTTATATATATAAATATAAATATTATATAAATATATATTTATATTTATTTATTTATGAAATTAGATAATACACATAATTGCTGTATGGTCTTTCTCTCTCAGTTCATGATTCCCATACAAAACAGTTTCAAAATTTTTTTACCAACTTTACTACCAACAACAAACCTACCACTTTCTTTGCAGTTCTCTTTACCTTGAGAATTATTATACCGAAGATGTACATCCATGTACTCTCAGAGAGGTTACTCTCTGTTATTATTGTCTTAACACTGTATTTTCCCCTCCCTCCCTCCCTCCCTGCCTCCTCCTTCCCTCCTTCTCTTCCACAGAGTAGACACTCTAAATGTTTGTTGACAGGTAGTCTGTGCCCTTCTTTGAACTGCTCCTGTTCACAGTGCTTTCCTAGGTTAAGCGGATCACCCTCTCTATAGGAGTCATAGGATAATTAAGCTACCAAAAGCACTACCGTTCTGAGCAGGCATATATATATAAATAAAAATATATGATATAAAACTATAATACATAGTTTCATTTATGAATACATAAATATATAAATAATAATTATGTATTTATCAAACCATAGTATGAAAAACCTTTATATATTAAACTCATTTTATCTCTGTGTTCATGTAATCTTAATTATTTATTGCCCATATATAATTTTTAATCCACAGAACCCACGGTCCCATGTTTTCTGGTCTCAGTTTCAGCCAGTATTTCACATTAGGTCATTAGAAATTGTGGATTTCAATTTTTTCATTTTAAGAGTTGGGAGGCACGTAAATACATTGGGGGTTTGGTTTTTTTTTGTGGTATCATCATAAACTCTAAGGTGTATGAATACTCACTAAGCATTAAAGAAAACACAGACTGCTGGAACAACCACTGTGGGCTAGGGCTAGGTGTGGAAGTCAGAGGCTGGAGAGAAGCAGCAGTTAGGAGGAAGGAGAGTGTTGTTGGAGGGAAGGAGGTAGAGGTTAATGTATGTTTGAACTGAGGACAGTGATATTTAAGAAGTGTGAACTGGGCAAATTAAGTTGTTTACTACCCAATATAAATATGTAACCTATTTTTTTTTGTTAAAACTGCTAATAAGTGATCTTTAAAATAGCTCTTTTTCTATTTAAAAATTATATTTTATTCATCCAAATTGACAGAAATATATAATTGTACATGTTCCTTGCTATTTTTCAGTGATGAAGAGAAAATACTGATGTTGGTACAGCCAAATATTGTTCAATTATAGTTATTCTTTAGGTGATCCTCTATTGGAAAAATTACTAAATTAATGTGGTTTTGTCTGATCATGTATCAAAGAAAAACAGCCATCATATATTAAAGAAAGTATTAGTTTGAGACATTTATGCTTTCATTGAAATGATCACTGCACTTTTAAACTGGAATATATATTTGGAGAAAAGCCCAAGAGTCTTTTAAAAATTTTTTGAAGGTTTTTTAGAGTATTTTGAAAGGTACCTTTTAAATACCTTTAAAGTATTTTAGGATATTTTAAAAGAAAGTAAGACTTCAATAAAAATATTTTTATTTAACTTTCATTAACTTGTATATATGCATATTAAATATGTGTGTGTGTGTTATAGGTCTTATTACAATTGAGTATATTCTTCCCATCTTCCTACTTAGTATTTTCTTATGGGCCTATTTAAACAAATCTCTAGGCAGGACCATCTAGAATATTGGTCATTCTAGCACCTTCTATTTGCATAGATTTTCATAGGTATAATGAAGCCATGCCAGAGTAGCTCAAATATTTTTATCAGTGATAAAAAAAGCTAAAATCCTTTGGAAGTAACTTTTTGTATTTTTATTACAGGTAAATTGGGATATTCACATTGTACAGAAACAGAGGTAAGAGAAATACTCAAATATTTATTAGTAAAGTAGCTTTGCAGCTCTTTAGATTAACTTAAGTATTGAACTATATCTCATGGGTTTTTGGTCTTCTGACAAGGATATGTTGAAAGCAGGTATATATCTTTTACATTTAAAAAGAGTAAAATATGAAGAAAAATCGGTTATCTTGCCCATATAAATATATTTTTTAAAGATTTTATCTTTAAGTCATTTCCACACCCACGGTGGGGCTCAAACTCACAACCCTGAGATCAAGAGTTGCATGCCCCACTGACTGAACCAGCCATGCGCCCCTCTTGCCCATATTTTTAAAATGCTAGTGTGTGTTAAAAAGATTGGCTTAATCATGGCTTTAAAACTTTCCCATGTTGTTATGTATGAAATTGAGATACTAAGATTCAGAGCCCTTAATAAGAAATAGTTTAAGTTCGTTTTTTTTCATAATCCAGTCTAATGTGTCATAATAAATAAATCATTTAAATATGTTGAGCTCCTGTAGAGCTGCCTTGGTGTAGGAAAAAAAATAGGGTCTTGGAAACAATATTTCAGTAAGATTAATAATGAATCAAATAGTTTGTTATTTGTATAAGCAGGTTTAGTACTCTTTAATAATTTAGTTCAAAATCCTGGTTGTGAACTTTAAGGAATTTCCACATGATTCCTGTGGGAGTTTCCTTGCAGGAGTTTCAAGAGTAGCACTGAAATATGAGGGGAGCATCCATGAAGTATGTGTGTCTGGTGTTCTTTTCAGCAACTGTTGCATCATCTTTACATTAGGAGTCTTGGGTCTTTGTTAATGGCAATGCCTAAATAAAGAATTTAAGAAGTTATTTTTCTATTATGATAATATGTCTACATGTTGATGTAGATTTTAGTAAATTTCAACTGTTATTTTAAATAAAATGCAAGCTTCCTAAGGGATTGTATTGTATAATAAAGAAGCAAAAATAATTTGTTCCTTTTTGCATTCAGAAATTATGCAATTCATTTTTGTATTTTCAACTTTGGAAGTAGAGATAATTTTTTTTCCAAATTAGCTCTAAAAATAGGCAAGAACTTAATTTTTTTAAAAGTAGAACTTAATATTTCTATGTTGTGAGAATTTTTGATGTCCTGTTCAATGTAATATAAAGGAGTGGGATTTGATTTGAGTCAGAAAATATAACTTCTGTCTGTGGTTTCTGGTGTGCGTTTTTCTGGCTATGTAATTTTGAGTGGTAATTTTTTCTCCTGCTCTCCTAGACCTTTGGCTTTCTTATCTGTAAAACCTTAATCATAATTCCTGTTGACCTCATGGGTTATGAAATTTTAAAGAGCAAATAAATACATGTGAAAATGTTATACAAACCCTGAGGACACTTTTCTCTATATATATTAGAATGACTAAGTCTCTTATTCTGTCTTACGTTGTATCACCATAAAATCAGCATGGTTGTAGCATTTCGTTTAGTACTCACTTGGTATAGGAAAGTCACTCATTTTATCTCCGTAATCTCCTAGTTAGTAGCCCTTATTCTTTGACCTATACCTTGGGTAACCAAAAGAATTGGAATCTGAACAGAACCTCCTTTCAGGATTTTTTTTTTTTTTAAGATTTTATTTATTTATTTGACAGGAGAGAGAGAGCACAAGCAGGGGGAGCAGCAGAGGGGGAGGGGCAAGCAGGGAGCCCGATGCAGGGCTCTATCCCAGGACTCTGGGATCATGACCTGGGCTGAAGGCAGACACTTAACTGGCTGAGCCATCCAGGCGCCCCTCCTTTCAGGATTTTTTAAAGTAACTATTTGATGAGGGAAAATCACAAGGAAATAAAAAGTTCAATCCGATTAGCTAACAGCTCGGAGTATTTTCTAGGGGTAGCCAGTGGTTAGAGACTGAAATTGTGGATGGTGATTTATCTGTATTGTTTGGATTTTTGTTTTAAATGAGAACTTCTCTGTGTATTACTTTGTTAATTAAAATAATAAAAAGGAGGGGCAGTAGACGTTATGGGAACTACTTTTTCAAGAAGTTTAGTAACTTGAGAGAAAGAGGAGACAGCTTAAGTAGAAAGTTTTGTGTTTTAGGGAAGAGGTACCTTCGGAGGGGTGCGGATGGCAGTGGTAAGGAAGCGAGAGAGTGAGGTTGGAGTCCAAGTTAGAGAGTGTGGGTTTGCTGAAATCAGACGTAGGACTACCTCTGGCTTGACTAGAGCAGTGGTTTTCCAAGTGTGGTAGGAGGGCTCGGGGGGGTTCCTGACACCCTTTCAAGGTCAGGCTATTTTTGAAGTAATACTAAGACATTATCTGCCTTTCTACTTTCATTCTCTTGAGGGTACAGTGGTGTTTTCCTTGGCTACATGACTGTGTAACTATAAATGTCATAGCAGACCTCAGAAGCAGATATAAGATCTAGCCGGCTTTTATTAAGCATGACCTTCAGGAGTTTTACAAAAATGTAAAACAGTATCACTCTTCTTGGTTTTTTTTGCTTTTGTTTTTAAAAATAGAGGTTTCTTTCCCATAAAAATGTTACTTCTATTAACATATTTAATATTTTAAATGATTTAATTAAAGTGATTTGATTTAAAAATTTCTCAGTTTAATTTCTAATACAGGAGATGTCGATAGATTATGGTTCACATGCATAAAAATTCCTTGGACTCCTTAGTAATTTTTAGTGTAAAAGGGTCCTAAAACCACAAGTCTGAGAGCTGTTGGGCTGGGGTGTGGTTAGCATGGGTATTTATGCCTGAGAAACAGAATTGAGGGCTTAGTGCAGTAAAACCACAGTCCTGAGGAAGACAGTGGGAAGTTGAGGGAATCTTTGATAATAAGGATTTAAGCCGGTCTTTTCTGTCAGTAAGACAACAGGGTCATTTCCGAGAGTGAGGTGATCCTGGATCAGAAAGGTGATTGCTGGAGCCCCTTTTTTTGCCCTTCCATCATTCTTCTGTTGAGAAAGGAGGTGCTCATCAAGCTCTGGCATTAAATGCAGACCAAGAGAGGAGCTGCCCACAAGTTGTAGACGAGTGGAACTGTGAAGGGCCCTGGAGAAGATGGAGTAGCATGTTGCTTGCTCCATATTGTGGTGCAGGCCTCCACCCTGGGAGCTGGTGTGGTGGGTGTTTGTGCTTAGGCAGGGATTCTGGCTCCACCCTTCTCGGCCTCAAGATTCCTCATCTGAAAGGTAGGTTGTTGGAACTGCAGAGAGTTTGTTTGTTTGTTTTAAGATTTTATTTGTTAGAGAGAGAAAGAGCACAAGCAGGGGGAGTGGCAGACAGAGGGAGAAGTAGGCTCCCCACTGAGCAGGGAGCCCAATGCGGGGCTTGATCCCAGGATCCTGGGATCATGACCTGAGCTGAAGGCAGCCGCTTAACCGACTGAGCCACCCAGGCATCCCAAGTGGTTGCAGAGAGTTTAGCATAAAGCCTAGCTTAGTTAATATAGCTTATTATTCTAAGCTGGGAGGTGTCTAGTTTCTGGGATAGAGAAAGTTATCTTTTCAAGGAGCCTCAGGGTGACTGCTAGGGAAAGCAAAATCCCTTTCCTTTCGGGCCTTCAGGACCCTCCCTCACTGAGACGTATAACTTTAAGTGTTTAACTGTGTATTTTAATAGTTTTTGTAGAAATCATATTATGAATTATTTTCTAGTTTTACTTTAATTCTCTTTTTACTACTTTTCCTATATTCAGAAAAAGTAAACAAAATTATGAGTTTAGAGAAAACAAGGAGGCCATACATAGGCATTCAGTCAACTTTTATGTGGTCTTTTATCTCAAGACAGCTTAATGTTTCTAAAAGATCAAGTATTATACCTTATTTCTCACTGGAAAAAAACTTTTTTAAAGATTTATTTGAGAGAGAGAAAGAGCCCATGCTCGCATGCATGTGCGAATAGGGGGGAGGGGCAGAGGGCGAGACTCCCCAAGCAGACCCCATGGTGAGCAGAGTCCCATGTGGGACTCAGTCTCACGACCCCCAAGATCATGACCTGAGCCAAAACCGAGAGTCCCATGCTCAACTGACTGAGCTACCCAGGTGCCCCTGTTTGGAAAAATTTTTTAACTTATTCAATTAAAAGTATATTCTAGCATTTGAATTCATTAAGCAAAATCTTTCATATAATTTGTTTTGAAAGACATTGCAAAATTGTTTAATAGGCAATTTAATTTTTTTCTACATCTCTTTTACATTTTTTGAAGGTATAATTTACGTACAGTAAAATTTACCTTTTTCAGTTACAGTTCTTCCAGTTTTAACAGATATTCAGTTGTGTTAACCATCTCCACAATCAAGTTCTGTCACTCCCTAGACTCCTCCAGTGCCCCTTGGTGGTCGCTCCCTCACCTTCCTTCCCTCCTTCAGGCCCCTGTCTACCACTGATCTGTATTTTGTCCTTTCATTTTGAGAAGGGCATGTAATTTTAAACAGTGCATTACCCCTGCTTCTCCCTCTCTAGAAGTGCTCACAGCTCAGCCTGGTCATTTATAAACTCTTAAATTAAGACTGACCTGTACCTGTGGGTACTTGCCTGTCAAACAGGCAGTTCTGGTCCACAACTTGGGGGAGCTTTTACCCTCATTTTACAAGTTTTTCCTACTGCCATTATCTAAATAATTTAGTGGGTTATACTTTTATATTCGAAGAAAATTGCCAAGCTCTTAAAAATGTTATAACATAAAGGATTTGAATTTTTAAGTATTTTAATTGAGACATTTTCATTGTTGTAAATTTTCAGCTTTCCAAATTTCATCACGTTCCTGTTTTCTATTAACCACCACTAATTATGAAGCACTGAGGCCCTTGCCCTTTAGCAGGAAAGGTTAAATAAATAACTAGAACAATCCTTTTCCCTTGGTATATGAGCTCTGTTTTAAGTGGAATGGGTAAAGCATTACATAAAGTTAAATTAACTATTGTCAATACTTTAACCTTGATAAAGCTAGTTTATAAAAATCGTAGCATAGCAGAAAAATGTAACCTTTACTGACGGAAACTTTGAAAGATTCATGCTCACGTCTTAGGAATAGAGTTCATATATACTGTATATAAATACTGTTTCATTCCCACGTGCATCTTTAAAAAATACTTCAGAGCTAAGTATATGCTGAATACTTTATAGACATTAATTTAATCCTCATAGCAAACTTAGAAACAAATTCTAGAAACAGAGCTGAAGTATAGAGAGGTTATGTAACTTGCTCAGGGCCGTATAGCCAGCATGTTGCAGAACCACTTCCCTTCACCTTTCATTTGTTTGTCTTTATTCAGCCTTTGTTTATCTGCAGTGTAAGGCATCTGCATAATGCTAAAAATTAGTTTAGTGCCCCGTTTGGGGCGGTGAAATGGCTGAGTGTCTCCTTATTCCGTATATATCTCTTCCCTGTGACTACAGTTCCCGGTATTGTGTCGCCAGGGACTGTGTTCCTGCTCAGTGTGAACTGCGCAAAGGAATGATTGCAGCCCCTGAACCTTCAACCCTGCCCCCATCCCCGTTGGTCAGATGAACATAGAGTTCTGTACTGTAGCAATTTGTGAAGTAGTTTGATTTTAACTTACTCAGAATGACTCAAGAGTTGTTCTATATATTTGAAGCTCCTGGGGAACCAGACCTAGAATTAGTCTGCTTTGTGGGGGAACCCAAAGACCTTGAGAACGAGCCAAGAAATACATCAGAGTTAGTGTCTTGGACTTACTCCATTCTGATTATATACAGTTTTTGACACAAACAGGATTATATGAAATTTTTTTTGTTTCCTGAGCAGTCTAAAATAAACTTCCAAAAGTAGTATGTGGGAGTTCGCTGCGTTAACACACTATAATGTTTAAAAATTCCCGTTTTGTGTTTAGCTAAATCAGCCCACTGACCTTTGATTTTACCTCTGGCTCATGCAGACTCGGTGGCAGTTGGATGAGTAATACCTCTTTTAATTGACATTTGGTATCCATTAGTTGATTTCAAAAGGAACTCAAAAATGTAACTTAAAGAGGGGCACCTCGGTGGCACAGCGGCTAAGCGTCTGCCTTCGGCTCAGGGCGTGATCCCGGCGTTCTGGGATCGAGCCCCATATCAGGCTCCTCTGCTATGAGCCTGCTTCTTCCTCTCCCACTCCCCCTGCTTGTGTTCCCTCTCCCGCTGGCTGTCTCTATCTCTGTCAAATGAATAAATAAAATCTTAAAAAAAAAAATGTAACTTGAAGAAGTGTATACAGTTGACTCTTGAACAACATGGGGTTAGTTGAAAATCCATGTGTAACTTTTGACTCCCCAAAAAGTTAACTACGGTTAACTGCTGTTGACCAAGAGCCTTACCAATAACATAAGCTTTTATGTCATGTGTATTATATACTATATTGTTATACTAAAGTAAGTTACAGAAAATGTTATTAAGAAAATCGTAAGAGAAAATACACATATAGTATTGTACTGTATTTCACTGAAAAAACAGTATAAGTGGGCCCATGCAGTTCAAACCCGTGTTATTAAAGGGTCAGCTGTAATATTTTAATGAAAATATTTGCATTTGTGCATAATTTTAGCTGCATAATGAGCCTGTTTAAATGATTGTGAAATTAGTATTTGATACCAAACTAATTAAATCTTAAAGCAGAAACAAAAAGACAATTACTGCTCTTTCAGCAGAAGGCTTTCTCTGATTTTAAACCTTACTTTAAGGTTTTATAAAAGGAATTGCATGACAAGAGGTTAAAATAATAGTATATGTTCTATGAAAGGATTAGAAGCATAGTCTCCATTAACTGCTGGTAACAGCTTTTTCTCCTTGGTCAACAGACCAAAAGAAATGGGAAGGACGCTCATATTCTGCTTCCTGTGCTTTAGGATTAGAAACCCAAACATGCCTGAATTTACATGGCTTTTTGGTTGACATTAACTTAAATGATTTGGAAATTGGTTTATGTGTCCTCAGAGTAAATTGTGTCTGCCTTTGAGTTGCTGCTTCTGAGTGTGAGTATTAGTAGAGGTTGGTAGTGAGTTATTAATGGTGTGATAAATAGATAATTTCACTTAGATTACATGTGTCATCTGACAGAGACTGGCACATTATGTTAGTTACTTGTTACATTTAAAATTCATTTCTCCCTCCCTCCTTGCTTCTCTCTTTCTCCCTGCCCTTTTCTCCGCTCTGACCTCTTTTCGTCTTTCTCATAACATTTATTATCAAGATGTCTTTCTGTGTTGTAGTCGTAGATGTCTTAAGTACAGGGCACATGGTTTGACCATTGTTCATTTGTATAGCTTTTACTTTATTTGAAGACCAGTAACAGTTATATATGTATGTCTGCTAAAGGATTTCCGAATAGCCCAAATTATCTGGGAGTAAACATAGTATTCTTGAAGGAGCAGAAAGTTTACCCTGCAGGTATCTGAAGCACCTCTATGTACTTAGAATAGAATAGAAAGTTTTCTTTTTTCTTTTTTTTTTTTTAAAGATTTTATTTATTTATTCGACAGAGATAGAGATAGCCAGCGAGAGAGGGAACACAAGCAGGGGGAGTGGGAGAGGAAGAAGCAGGCTCATAGCGGAGGAGCCTGATGTGGGGCTCGATCCCAGAACACCGGGATCACGCCCTGAGCCGAAGGCAGACGCCCAACCGCTGTGCCACCCAGGCGCCCCAGAATAGAAAGTTTTCTTAATGATTCGCCTTATCAGGGAGTTGTATCAATATGCCTTAATGAAAAGTTTAAATATTTAGTAAAATCAGTATTTTTCAGCATAGACACTACAGTGTTGAAGGATCAAGGTGGGAAGGGGCTAGATTTTTTAATTACCTTTTTCAAAGTACCTTTCACCTTTGAAGAAATAATATATATTTGTTGTCAAAATTAGTACATCACAGAAAGATACCAGGAAGAAAGTAACAAACACTTTATATCCTACCACCTAGTGGTAATGGCTGTTTATTCTTTTAGACATTTCTTCCCATATTTACATAACAAAATTGTCTCACTCATTGAGCACCAATTGGGTGCTAGTCTCAGAGGTACATGTATCTTTGCATAAAAGGTACTTGGCTTCAAGGAATTAGCCAGACTGAGGGAAAGGGTTTAGATACATGGATGGAACTTTCCAGGCAGAAGGAAATCACAGTGAGAACTCTTAGGAGTTCGAACTTTTTGAAACTGACAGAACACCAGGATGTCTGAAGCAAAGAGAATGTGTGGGAGAGTTGTAGGACGTGTAGGGAGAGCAAGGTGGTGCTACGTCTTGTAGGTCATATTAAGGATTAGACATAGGTCCATTTTCTCTTCAAGAGAAGAAACATTTCTGTCCGAAATTTTCTTCTATTTCCTTTTTTTAAAGATTTTATTTATTTGCGAGAGAGCGAGAATGTGTGAGAGAGAGAGAGAACAGCAGGGAGGAGGGGTTGAGGGAGAAGCCGTCTCCCTGCTGAGCAGGGAGCCCGATGCAGGGCTCGATCCCAGGATCCTGGGATCATAACCTGAGCAGAAGGCAGACACTTAACCAACTGAGCCACCCAGGCATCCATGAAATTTTCTTCAATTTCCTAAGATCATTCTTCTTTTGATGTGCATTCTTCATTTGCTGTTTGCTTATATTCTTCTTTGGGGTAGTATTTATATATACATATTTCATCAGTTTATGACATTATTTCATTAAATTGTTATTGTAAGCACATAAGTGCTTTTGAATGCATGGGTTTGGGAACAAACCTTACAGACAAAATTTAAGCATAAGCATGTTTAAGATAAGCATATGGCTCACCTGGTAGGGGCAGAGTAGCTTGCCTACTCATGGCTATTAGTAGTCATGGAGATTGTCAGTATGATCTAGAGGGACTGGGGAGTGTGAGATAGAGGCTGATTAAGAGAGCTTCCGCTGTTCACTACGGTGTCTCTTGACATCATCCCTCAATCTAGTAGAGATTCTTAGTGTATTTGGCAGATAGAGTTTAAAGAAACTCCTTATCAGTAAAATTAGGTAGTTCACTGGTATTGTGATAATTCCCTAGTTTCTTTTGATGATGGTGCTTTCTTAATTTTTTGTGACAGCTTTGTCAAGGTATAATTCGCAGAAAACAAGTCAGCCATTTAAAGTGTGCAATTCATTGGTTTTTGGTATATTCACAGAATTATGTGACCATCACCACTCTTAACTCTAAAACATTTTGTCACCTCTGAAAGAAATCCAGTACCTTTAGCTATCATCCAGCATTCCCCAGTACTCCTACCACCACCCCAAAAAACAACTAATTTTCTTTCTATCTCTATAGATCAGCCTATTCTGGGTATTCCATGTAAGTGAATTATATAATATTTGGTCTTTTGTACCTGACTAACTTTAACTTAGCACAGTGTTTTCACAGTTCATCCATGTAATAGCATGTATCAATACTTCATTCCTTTTTACTGCTGAATATTCAGCTGTAAGGATATGCCATTATGGTGTACCATTCATTAGTTGATGGACATTTGAGTCTCTTGCACCTTTTGGCCGTTATGAGTAATGCTCCTTTAAACGTTCCTGTACAAGGTTTTGTGTGGACATAAGTTTTTATGTCTCTTGGATATATACCTAGGAATAGAATTGTTGGGTCAACTGATAACTCCATGTTTTAACTTTTGAGGAACTACCAAACTGTTTACCAAAGTAACTCCATTGTTTGACATTCCCACTAGCAGTATTTGGAGGTTTTCATTTCTCCACATCCTCACCAAAACCTGGTGTTTTTTTTTATAATAATTTTTTATTATATTATGTTAGTCACCATACAGTATATCCTTAGTTTTTGATGTAGTGTTCCATGATTCATTATTTGCGTATAACACCCAGTGCACCATGCAATACGTGCCCTCCTTAATACCCATCACCGGCCTATCCCAATCCCCCACCCCCCTCCTCTCTGAAGCCCTCAGTTTGTTTCCCAGAGTCCATAGTTTCTCGTGGTTCATTCCCCCTTCTGTTTACTCCCTCTTTATTCTTCCCTTCCTTCTCCTACCGATCTTCTGCTATTTCTTATGTTCCATAAGTGAGTGAAACCATATGATAATTGTCTTTCTCTGCTTGACTTATTTCACTTAGCATTATCTCCTCCAGTCCCATCCATGTTGCTGCAAATGTTGGGTAATCGTTCTTTCTGATGGCTGAGTAATATACCATTGTCTATATGGACCACATCTTCTTAATCCAGTCATCTGTTGAAGGGCATCTCGGCTCCTTCCACGATTTAGCTATTGTGGACAATGCTGCTATGAACATTGGGGTGCATATGGTGCTTCTCTTCACTACGTCTGTATCTTTGGGGTAAATACCCAGTAGTGCAATTTCTGGGTCATAGGGGTAGCTCTATTTTTAACTTTTTGAGGGACGTCCACACAGTTTTCCAAAGTGACTGTACCAACTTGCATTCCCACCAACAGTGTAAGAGGGATCCCCTTTCTACACATCCTCTCCAACATTTGTTGTTTCTTGCCTTGTCAATTTTTGCCATTCTAACTGGCGTAAGGTGGTATCTCAGTGTGGTTTTGATTTGAATTTCCCTGATGGCTAATGATTTTGAACATTTTTTCATGTGTCTGTTAGCCATTTGTATGTCTTCATTGGAAAAGTGTCTGTTCATATCTTCTGCCCATTTTATGATTTGTTTATTTGTTTCTCACATATTGAGTTTGAGAAGTTCTTTGTAGATCTTGGATACCAGTCTTTTATCTATAGCATCATTTGCAAATATCTTCTCCCATTCCGTGGGCTGCCTCTAGTTTTTGACTGTTTCCCTTGGCGTGCAGAAGCTTTTTATCTTGATGAAATCCCACAAGTTCATTTTTCTTTTGTTTCTCTTGCCTTTGGAGATGTGTCATGAAAAAGTTGCTGTGGCTGACGCCAACGAGGTTGTAGCCTATGTTCTCCTCTAGATTTCTGATGGATTCCTGTCTCACATCGAGGTCTTTCATCCATTTGGAGTATATCTTTGTGTATGGTGTGAGAGAGTGGTCAAGTTTCATTCTTTTGCATATAGCTGTCCAATTTTCCCAGCACCATTTATTGAAGAGACTGTCTTTTTCCACTGGATGTTTTTTTCCTGCTTTGTCAAAAGATTAGTTGCCCAAGAGCCGAGGTCCATTGTGGGCTCTCTCTGTTCTGTTCCATTGGTCTATGTGTCTGTTTTTGTGCCAGTACCATGCTGTCTTTGTGATCACAGCTTTGCAGTATAGCTTGAAATCTGGCAACGTGATGCCCCCAGCTTTGTTTTTCCTTTTCAACAATTCCTTGGCGATTCGGGCCTTTTCTGGTTCCACACAAATTTAAGGGCTGTTTGTTCCAGTTCTTTGAAAAATGTCATTGGTATTTTGATCGGGATAGCATTGAAAGTGTAGATTGCTCTGGGTAGCATGGACATTTTAACTATGTTTATTCTTCCAATCCATGAGTATGGAATATTTTTCCATCTTTTTGTGTCTTCTTCAATGTCTTTCAAGAGTGATTTGTAGTTTCTAGAATATAGATCCTTTACCTCTCTGGTTAAGTTAATTCCGAGATAACGTATGATTTTTGGTGCTATTGTAAATGGAATGGATTCCCTAATTTCTCTTTCTTCAGTCTCATTGTTCATGTATAGAAATGCAACTGATTTCTGAGCATTGATTTTTGTATCCCGCCACATTACTGAATTGCTCTGTAAGTTCTGGTAATTTGGGGGTGGAGTCTTTTGGGTTTTCCATATAGAGTATCATGTCATGTGCGAAGAGAGACAGTTTGATTTCTTCTTTGCCAATTTGGATACCTTTTATCCCTTTTTGTTGTCTGATTGCTGGTTGCAAGGGCTTCTAGTACTATGTTGAATAGTAATGGCAAGAGTGGACATCCTTGTCGTATCCCTGATCTTAAGGGAAAGGCTTTCAGCTTTTCCCCATTGAGAATGATATTTGCTGTAGGCTTTTCATAGATGGTTTTTATGAAATTGAGGAATGTACCCTCTATCCCTACAATCTGAGGAGTTTTAATTGGGAAAGGATGCTGTATTTTGTCAGATGCTTTTCCTGCATCAGTTGAGAGGATCATATGGTTCTTGACTCTTTTCTTGTTGATATGATCTATCACACTGATCGATTTGTGAATGTTGAACCACCCTTGCATCCCAGGGATGAATCCCACTTGGTCATGATGGATAATCCTTTTAATGTACTGTTGGATCCTATTAGCTAGGATCTTGTTGAGAATTTTGGCATCCATATTCATCAGGGATATTGGTCTGTAATTCTCCTTTTTGATGGGGTCTTTGCGTGTTTAGGGATCAAGATAATACTGGCCTCATAGAATGAATTTGGTAGTTTTCCTTCTGCTTCAGGAGAATAGGTATTATTTCTTTTTTGAATGTTTGGTAGAATTCCCCGGGGAATCTGTCAGGCCCTGGACTCTTGTTTTTGGGGAGGTTTTTGATCACTACCTCAATCTCTTCATAATTAATCGGTCTGTTTAAATAATCAGTTTCTTCCTGTTTCAGTCTTGGTAGTTTATATGTTTCCAGGAAGGCATCCATTTCTTCCAGGTTGTTTAATTTATTGGCATAAAGCTGTTGATAAAAGTTTCTAATGATCCTTCCTATTTTATTGGTGTTAGTCGTGGTCTCTCCCCTTTCATTCATAGTTTTATTAATTTGGGTCCTTTCTCTATTCTTTTGAATACATCTGGTCAGTGGCTTATTGATCTTATTTATTCTTTCAAAGAACCAGCTTCTAGTTCTGTTGATCTGCTCCACTATGCTCCTGGTTTCTAATTCATTGATTTTTGCTCTAATCTTGATCAACTGCCTTCTCGTGCGTGGGTTAGGCCTGTTCTCCTGTTCCAGCTCCAGCTTCTTGAGGTGAGAATATAAAAACTGCATTTTAGATTCTTTATTCTTTTGAGTGAGACTTGGATGGCTATGTATTTTCCCCTTAGTACTGCCTTTGCAGTGTCCCATAGGTTTTGGGCCAATGTGTTCTCATTTTCGTTGGTCTCCAAAAATTGTTTAATCTTCATCTTAATTTCCTGCTTTACCCAATCATTCTTGAGCGGATGGTTCTTAGTTCCCAAGTGTTTGAGTTTCTTCCAATTTTTTCCTTGTGATTGAGTTCCAGTTTCAAAGCATTGTGGTCTGAGAATATGCAGGGAATAATCTCAGCCTTTTGGTATCGGTTGAGACCTGTTTTGTGACCCAGTATATGGTCTATTCTGGAGAATGTTTCATGTGCATTTGGAAAGAATGAATGAATATTCTGTTGTTCTGGGTGTAGTGTTCTGTATATATCTATGAGGTCCATCTGGTCCAGTATGTCATTCAAAGCTCTTGTTTCTATGTTGATTTTCTGCTTAGGTGATCTGTCTGTTGCTGAGAGCGGAGTGTGAGGTCCCCTACTATTAACATATTATTATCTATATGTCTCTTTATTCTGGTTAAGAGTTGGCTTGTGTATCTAGCTGCTCCCCTGTTGGGGGCATAGACATTTATAATTGTCATATCCACTTGTTGGATACATCCTTTAAGAATAATATAGTGTCCTTCTGTATTTCTAACTACAGTCTTTAGTTTCAAATCTACTCTGTCTGATATGAGAATTGCTACCCCAGCTTTCTTTTGAGGTTCATTGGCATGAAAAATGGTTTTCCATCCGTTCACTTTTGGTCTGGATGTATGTTTAGGTTCAAAATGAGTCTCTTGTAGACAGCAAATGGATGGGTCATGTCTTTTTATCCAATCTGCAACCCTGTGGCATTTTTATGGGACCATTTAGGCCATTCACATTGAGAGTGATTATTGAGAGATATGATTTTAATGATGTCATGTTGCCTGTGAAGTCTTTGTTCCTATAGATTGTAACTTTCTGTTCTGTATCACTCTTGGGGCCTTTTTACTTTTATAGAACCCCCCTTAATATCTCATATAGGGGTGGCTTGGTGGTCACAAATTCCTTCAGTTTCTGCTGGTCTTGGAAGATCCTTATCTCTCCATCAATTCTGAATGACAGCCTTGCTGCATAAAGGGTCCTTGGCTGCATGTTCTTCTCAGATAGAGCTTTGGAAATACCTTGTCAACCCTTCCTGGCCTGCCAGGTCTCTGTAGACAGGTCTGACATTATTCTGATATTCTTCCCTCTGTACATGAGGATTTTCTTCCCCCTGGCCACTTTGAATACTGTATCCTTGGATCTAATATTTGCGAATTGCATGATGACGTGACGGGTGTAGGTCTGTTCTCATTGATCTTGGGACGGGTCCTCTCTGCCTCTTGGACAAGAATGCTTGTTTCCTTTGCCAGATTAGGGATGTTCTCAGCTACAATTTGTTCAAATATCCCTTCTAGACCTCTCTCTTTCTCCACCCCCTCGGGGATGCCGATGATTCTGACATTGGAACATTTCATTGAGTCTGTAATCTCCTGTAATCTACATTCTTGAGATTGGATTTTTTTGAGTCAAGTTTAGTTTTAACTTTCTCTTCTACCATCCCATTTTCCAATTCACTAATTCGTTCTTCTGCCTCATTTACCCTGGCCGTCAGAGCGTCTAGTTTAGACTGCATTTGATTCATAGCATTTTTAATTTCTGCCAAATTCGCTCTCATTTCCACCCTTAGAGATTCTATACTCTTGTTAATATTTTTGTTAATATTTTTTTCAAGCCTACACATCATCTTGACCATTGTTACTCTGAACTCCATTTCTGACAATTTGGCTATATCCATATCCATCAGTTCTGTGGCAGATGCCGCAGATTCTGTATCTTTTCTTTGTTGGGGGGGGATTTCTCCTCCTCGTCATTCTGATGAGGAGAGGTTGCGGGGATGCCCAGAGCCCAAATTATTGACCAGGACCCAGGCAGTGTGCACTTGTTTTATAGGGACCTTAAGGATGTGGGCTTCTTGATTTTTCAGCCTTCCTTCTGGGGGAGGGGCCTGCCACGCTGATACTCAGGCAACCCTGTTTGGGTAGAGTCCCCTGTCCCCTGTGAGAGGGGATGGGGATGGGCACAATGTGAGCTGGTATTTCCGGGCTTTTGTTCTCTGGTGGCTTTCCCTGGCGGTTTTCTGTGACTCTTCTGAGAGTCAGAGCAGCAGTGGCCGTATCCTAGCCTCTGTCTCAGAACAGAGAGACCGCAGTCTGCTCTCCACTGAGCTCTTCTGGCCACTTTAGCTCTGTTTCTGTTGGTGCTGCTAAAAACCTGTAGTGTTGTAACACCACCAGCCGCCTCCGGTTCCTGGGCGTGCTCCCGAGCTCCGGGTTTCAGTCTTGTTTGAGTGTGCACTCCGGAGCTCCGGTTTTCAGTTTGGACGTGCCCGCTCCTGACCTCCCGATTTTAGTCCGGTTCCAGTGAGCACTCTGGAGCTCCGGTTTTCAGTCTGGTTGCACACACGTTCCCCGGCTCATGGTCTCAGTCTGCTCTCTCGCGGGTGCAGGTCCGCGAGTCTGCCCGCTCCCCAGTGCAGGTGGCTACTGCTTCCTGGCACCCGAGCTTGGCGGCTCTTCCCCCTTCTGTTTATCTTCCGATATCTGTGTGCAGATTCATGGCTCCCCGCTTCGTACCTCAATACTCAGCGCTGGAGATGTTCATTTGTAGAGATCCAGATGTATCTTCCTGAGTCTCAGGCTGATTCCGTGGGTGTTCAGGCTGGTCTGGTACCTATCCAGCTTGATTCAGGGGACTAGCTGAAAAAGGGGTCCCCTACTCCTCCGCCATCTCTTTCCCCTTCTCCAGACACTGATTCTTATATAACTAATGAGTCTTCATTTCCCTTAGAAGTCCTCCTTGGATGTAATTTTGCTTATCAGGATCATTTCAGTCTTACAGCTGGTTAAGGCATTCCAGACAAAATGATATTCATCTTTTTCTCCCCCATGGTAGGGCTTGAGGCTGCAGGAGAGGGATCAGGCATCAGTAACTTTTTTTTTTTTTTAAGATTTTATTTATTTGACAGAGAGAGACAGCCAGCGAGAGAGGGAACACAAGCAGGGGGAGTGGAGAGGAAGAAGCAGGCTCCTAGCGGAGGAGACTGATGTGGGGCTCGATCCCAGAACGCTGGGATCACGCCCTGAGCCGAAGGCAGACGCTTAACGACTGCGCCACCCAGGCGCCCCAGGCATCAGTAACTTTTAACATCCCCGATATATGTATAAAGAAAGAGTTACACCCCCCAAAGAGAAAAGAAAAGAGGATGGGAGGGAGGGAGGGAAGGGAGGAAGGGCCAAAACCTGTTGTTATCTGACATTTTGATTCTAGCCATCCTGGTGGGTGTAAAATGGCATCTATCTCTTTTGGTTCTGATTTGCATTTCCTTGATGATTAATGACGTTGAGCATGTATTCATGTGCTTACTGGCCATTTGTACATCTTTGTGTTCATCTTTGCATATTTTTAAATTGGGTTATTTATCTTTATTGTTGAGTTGTGATAGTTCTTTATATATTCCCATGTCAGATATATAATTTGTAAATATTTTCTCCCATTCTGTGGCTTTCTTTTCATTTTCTTGATGGTATACTTTCGAGCCCAAAAGTTTTTAATTTTGGTGAAATTTAATGTATCTCTTTTTCTTTTGTTCTTGTTGTTTTGGTATCTTAAGAATCTATTGCCAGGGGCGCCTGGGTAGCGCAGTCGTTAAGCGTCTGCCTTCGGCTCAGGGCTTGATCCCAGCGTTCTGGGATCGAGCCCCACATCAGGCTCCTCCGCTGGGAGCCTGCTTCTTCCTCTCCCACTCCCCCTGCTTGTGTTCCCTGTCTCGCTGGCTGTCTCTCTGTCAAATAAATAAATAAAATCTTTAAAAAAAAAAAAAAGAATCTATTGCCAAACGCAAGATTATGCACATTTACCTCTGTGTTTTCTTCTAAGAGTTTTATAGTTTTGGCTCTTATACTTTGATGGTCTTTGATCCATTTTCAATTAATTTTGCATATGGTGTGAAGTAAATAAGAGACCAACATCATTCTTCAGCATGTGGATATCCAGTTGTCCTAGCACCATTTCTTGAAGAGGCTATTTTTTCCTCATTGAATAGTCTTGGCACCCTTGTCAGACATCAGTTGACCATAGATCTGTGAGTTTATTTCTGGACTCTCAGTTCTAGTCTGTTATGCCAATGCCATGCTGTCTTAATCGGTTTCTTGCTTTGTAGTAAGTTTTGAAATCCAGAAGTGTGAGTCCCCCACACTTGTTCTTTTTGAAGACTATCTTGGCTCTCCTGGATCCCTCGCATTTGTATATGAGTTTAGATTAGCGTGTAAATTCTACAAAGAAGCTAGCTGGGATTTGATAGGGATAGCATTGAATCTGTAGATGACTTTGAGTAGTATTTGCCTCTTAACAGTGCTAAGCCTTCCAATCCATGAGCATAGGATGTCTTTCTATTGTTTAGATGTTCTTCAATTTTTTTCAATGATGTTTTGTAATTTTCAGAACATAAGTTTTGCACTTGCATTGTTAAGTTTGTATTTTATTCTTTTGGTGCTATTATAAATGTAATTTTTTTTAAATTTCATTTTTGGATTGTTCATTGAAAGTATTTAGAAGTACAGTTGATTTTTGTATGATGAACTTGTGTCTACAACCTTGCTGAATTCATTCATTAGTTTTAGTAGTTTTTCCTAGGATTTTCTATGTGCAAGATCATGTTATCTCTGAATATTCAGAGATAGCTTTATTTCTTTCTTTTCAATTTGGTTACCTTCTAGTTCATCTTTTTGCTGTTTCTTTTTAAAAAATTGTTTTTATGGAACTCAGAGTTGGAGGGTGTAGTAATCCTCCAAACTATTTAAATAATTTATTTCAAATCTGTTTTACAAGAGAATACTTAAATGTTTGAATGTTAAATCAGAGACTTTTGAGACGTGTTTACATAATTTATATTTCAAGTAGAAATGTAAATTTTGTGTGTTGAAACAGATTTTAGTTTGGCCCATTGTAACTGAATTTGGGGCTGTTTTTTGTTTCTTCTGAGGATCTTTTTATATGTAGAATATCAGCTTTATTGCAAGAGTACTTTCTAGAATATAAAGTTAAAAGGCATATATGGCTTTCAAACTAGGAGTTGGTGACTGGCTTTACTTGTTGAACTCTCGTGTTTTTTTTTTTTTTTAAATAAATATTTTTATTTTTTAAAAATTTTTTATTATGTTACGTTAGTCACCATACAGTACATCATTAGTTTGAACTCTCATGTTTTTAGTCATAGAGGTTTTATCTGACATGATTGCTTATTTCTCTTCAACAGAAAGTTCTTTGACAGTTTTATAGATTATGGCTGTTGCATCTGTGGATAATTAATAAGTCCCTTGCTTTGTAATTTGAATTTATTATCTGGGGGGCAATTCTCATGGACAAATAGAGATTTATGTAAATGAAAAGAGTTGTGAAAGGGAGGAGGAGTTATGGGTAAAAATGTAAAATTTTACTTATTCCAAACATCATATGTCAAGCATTTGCCATTTACCGGCTCAGTGCTTGGTGTAGGGAATGCGGTGCCGTCCTCAAGAATTTTTATGTTGCTAGAGTACTGCCTTTATAAAATTAAAAAAAAAATTGTTGGCTTATTAGTAATCTTAACAAAAAGTAGCACATGGTGTTACATAACTGAATAAGAGTTCAGAATCTGAGCTTATTTGATCAAGCTATGCTCTTCTCTAATTTTACTTTCTTCTTCCCGTAGTTATTGAGTTCAAACACTTGCTCACTTGCTACATAGAGTAGGAAATGAACACAGTTGTAATAGTCAAAAATATTGAAAAACTCTCTCTCAGAGGAATTTGTGGTGGATCATAGGTTCTTATAGGTTATAACAACACTTAATAAAATTGTCAAAATTTCCTTAAATTCCTTTTTCCCCCCCAATTCCCTCAACTTTTGTACCTACTTTGGAGCGCTCCTCTTACACCTACCCTTAAACAAAACCACCCCACCCATCCCACTTTTCCTGGAGCCCATCCCAGTCTGTCATCTTCTCATCTCTCTGCCCTGTGTTCTTTTCATTTCAGCTGCTACCTAGATTCTCCACACCAAAAGAGAGTCCAAAATCATGGAAGGGATGTCCCTTTTCTTGCCCCACTCCTATCCTCCTTTTCCTGACATTGATCCCATATCTTTCTTCTTGTTAGTCTCCATTCTGTACTGTGGACAACTTAGAAACTGGGCTGGCAAAAGTAAAATTCTCCGTGGATAGTGGGTAAGGGAGAGAAATACATGAGTGAGAGTAGATGGTTGGGAATAGAATAATGCGTCTCTCTCCATTACATTTCATAAATGATTGGATCCATATTTTAAAAACCATGCTGTGTAGCCTCTTCATTTTGCATTGGTGGTCATGGTGATTATATGAATGTGAGTCTCAATTCTTTTTTTTTGCTGTGAGATGAGCTCCTTTCCTTTTCTCCTGTGGCTGCCCCCATATTTCACTGTCCATCTCAGAAAGGAAAGTTAGGGGAAAATGATACCTTTTTGGGTATGCCATAAAACAAAAGACTGTGGGCACTGGTCTAATTTGGCATATGTTTTGGACACAAATAGTCCCCCTTTACTCTAGAGGCAACAATTCCTATTTCTTTAAATTGTTATTTATACAAATTTTGGCTTATTAAACTTGGAATTTTATTTTTTTCTTCTGTATAGTTAATAAAATTAGGTGGTTAATACCGTGGTAATGAGAAGGAACAAGGCAATCATCATTTGCATGATTTCATACTTTTCTTATTTTCAAATAGACTATTCTATAACTTCTCTGTAGCTTACACAGGAAAGAAATTGAATAAATTAATTAAAAACAGATCAACAATCTGTATTTGTGACATAGGCCTGGGGTTTCACAGTATTGGCCAGTAGGTATGGGCTTGAATAAGGACCACCAGGAAGCATTAGAGGAGGCCGCTGCTGTTTTTAGAGAGGCCATGGTTACAAGACCTGACTTTACCTTGGGCAGGGAAGGGATGGGAGGAGAGCAAAATGCTTAGAGGGAAGGAGCTGGCAAAAGAATTGAAGGAGATTGTGAAACTTCCTTAAAATTCTCAAAAAGCTAGTTACGTTTCTTGTTTTAAATTTCTTTGTTCTGGAAGGGACACAGGCCCATTTAAGAATGGGAGATGGAGAGAATTCTGTAACCCATGACAAGCTGTAAAAGGTTGCTAAGGAGATTCCTTTGAGAAGGAGCAGTATTTAAATGATCTGTTACTGAACTCTGACTTCTAAAGGCAGGAAATGAAAGGCAGAGGGTGCTTTATTTCACTCTTTTAACATTTTAGAAAGCAAGTAAAGCAAGATTCTTTCCTTAAACACAGAAATCATTTGGTGTGGATAAAATTAATTTATGTGGTGTTAACATTATAGCTGTAAATATTTTATTGAAGTGTACAGGGCATTGAGAAAAGTGCTTATTAAATCATTAAGTTACAGCTGATAAACTTTTACAGATAGTGATAATGTTGTGTTTTAATGCCATTTAAGTGTAATTTATGATTACATATATGTCTTTTAAAAATGTCATCTTAAGAATTTTTAATTTCACGTGAAGATCCAAGTAATAATTTCAAAGCATTACAGAGATTTTATTTAGTTTCTGCCTTTAATTGCATGAGGTATTCCATCTTCTTTCCCAGCCTCCTGTTATTTAAACAAAAACCAAGGAAAGAAATTCTTTCAGGGAAAAGGAGCCATTCTGTTTAGAACTGTTTAGAGCAGTGCCACGCAATAGAAATACAGTGAAATATATGCAATTTATTTTTTTAAAGATTTATTTAGAGGGAGAGAGAGAACAAGTGAGGGAAGGGGCAGAGGCAAAGGCAGTGGGAGAAGAAGAAGCAGGCTCCTTGCTGAGTGGAGAGCCTGATGCATGGCTTGATCCCAGGACCCATGGATCTTGACCTGAGCTGAAGGCAGCCACTTAACCAACTGAGCCACCCAGGTGCCCTGGAATATATGCAACTTAAATGTTTCTAGTAGCCACACTAAAAAGGAAAAAGAAACAGTTGAAATTGATTTTCGTAATATATTTTATCTAACCCAGTATATCTAAAACATTATCATGTCAACATTTAATCAATATGAAAATTATTAAAGGACTATTATATATGTATTTTTCATACTAAAGTCTTTCAAATCTGGTATATATTTTACTTCACTTATCAGTTTGGGCTAGTCATGCTTCAAGTACTTCTAGTCACACTTAGTTAAAAAGAGTAGGGAGAAGAAGGAATAGAAATGTTGAAGAAATGAGAAACTTGAAGGGATGAGAAAAGTTTTAGTCCTGAATTATCTTTAAAAAGTCTATGAGGCTTAGTGGGGAGTAAGGAACAGCATGGTGAGGGGCTTGCCTAACAATAAAAAGTAGATGCATATTCTCAGATATACTGCATAGATTCTAGGTAGGCAAGGGGCAGAGAGATTTATGATTATAATCATAAATTCAGAATTTAACCTGATTAAGAAGAAGTTGAAATGTAAGGGTGAGTGGTGAGGGAGAGAGAAAAGAACACAGGATCAATGGATTGTAGATTCTGGTGGGGTTGAATAATGATTAGAGTCAGATACCAGAAGGAGTTAGTTATAAAGTTAAGGGAGGTTGTCAAAGAGAGGGACCTTTGAAATTGAAGTGATGGAAAGTTGGAGTTATTGGTGACTGAGTGTCTGGGGTATTGCTGTGAACAGGGAATGCCTGAGGTCTGCCAGAGGAAACATTGCAGGAGAGGAGTTCACGGAAGTGAGAGGCTGGGGTGTTGGGAGGGTCATTTAACATCACCAAGAATTAAGAGGGGAGACTGACAGGAAACCAGCAGCTAAAATTATCAAGCTATGTTGGGTTAACTGGGGCTTTATAGATGGCAGCAACAGGGAGGGAGAGTAGGTATATGTATATGGTCTGGTGATGTAAGAGGGGAAGCTGGAGAGCTTTGAGGAGGAAGGGAGGAGGGAGAATGTGTGAGGAGGCATCAGGGAGAAGCAAGGAGGACATCCACAATTTTAGTCCCAGTGATTTGAGGATTATCACAGAAAGAACAACCAGGACCAACATTGCCTTCTGGGGAGATTCATATTTGGGTTAGAGCAAGAAGGTGAAGGGGTATCATTCAGAGAAGATGAAGTTATAAGGGACTGTTGGTTCTGGAGGGTACAATGGAAGGGATTCAGGAGTTGAGGAGGGTTGGACCACAGGCCTAGAAGAGAGGAATGCAGAATTGGGGAGATGGTCCATTATAGTGTAAAACAAGTTATAAAACAGTAGGTACCGAATGATCCAATATTTATAAAAAATTATGTGGAGGACAAACATAGTGAACTGTTAGCAGTGATTGCCTCTGGGATATATGTATATATGTTTTTCTACATTTCTTGTATTTTCTAAGATTTATAATGAGTATGTTTTGCGTTTGTAGTAAGAAAACAATAAGAGAGACATCGTGGGCATATTTGTGTGGGGGAGGGTTCTGTGAGGTGAACTACTCTGAAACTGTAAACACAGTTTTGCGTTCTTATTAGTCATGAGTGACTCGGTAGCATTCTGCTCCATTCCTTGGTCCAGACCCAAGTCCAGTCCCATGACTGAGCTAGATGAGGGCCGGCGGAGCCAGAGCCATGCTCCTTGCCTTAGGGGCCTGGCCACAATTAAAGAATGATAGCTGATTCCCATAAAACTTAGTCTTTTAGGGATCTCACTTTTCAGCCAGGAAAGAAAAGTGAAATCAGGTTGAGCCAGGAAGCATCTCTTGAAGGTAACTTGAAATGTAGAATGTAAGGGGAAGTTAGCAGTTAACAGCCATTCTAAAAAGATGAACTGCTATTGCTTTTAAAGCCTTTCCATGAATATTGTTGAGTTAGCACAATCCATTTTCAAGAAACAGGACCTTGTGATTGTCACAAGTTACTCAGGCAGTTAGAAACTAGGAAATGTGCTCTTGTTTAAGCCACTTCGTGAGTCACGGTGAAAGTGTGGTAGCGGAGCTGTCGGATGCAGTCCTGTTCTTCTATCAGATGACTGCTGAGATAATTGAAATATTTTCTGAAATTTGTTTACCTTGAGCTAAGTATAAAGCAAGTTGCATGTCCTAACAGAATTATCTTTTATTCCATTGTTCAGCAGGTGTGAGGGTAAGTCAGCTTTTTAATTATGTGTATAGTACTAATAAAAGGGAACATTAGATTGTTAATTATAAAAATCAGGTAATTAAAGGGAAAAAAATGATTTACTGGTTTTAGTAAGGCAAGCAGCCCTGGAAACAAGCTAGAGCAGGAGAATAGCCCTGAGCTAGGTAGGTACATAAACACCCCTTTTCTTCCCTCTCACCCCTCCATAAAATTTACCGTCTTAACCAGTTGTAAGTGTCCAGCTCAGTAGTGTTTAGTATATCCATGCTGTTTCACAACAGATCTCTGGAACCTTTTCAGCTTGCAAAACTGAAAGTCTCTTTCCATTAAATAACTCCCCACTCCTCCTCTCCCCAGCCCCTGGCATCCACCGTTCTGTTTTCTGTGTCTATGAATTTGAGTGTTTTAGGTCCCATATATAAGTGGGGTCATATTTATCTTTTTGTGACTGGTTTGTTCCACTTACAACCTCAAGGTTCATCCATGTTACAGCGTGTGTCAGAATTTCCTTTTTCATTAAGGTTGAATCATACTCCATTCCGTGAGTATGCTGCATGTTGTTTATACATTCATCTGTTGGTAGTCGTGTAGGTTGCTTCCCCCCTCTTGGCCCTTGTGAATAGTACTGCTGTGAACGTTGGTGTGCAGCCATGGGAGACTTGAGCAGTGACATGATCTGCTCCGGCTTTGCTCAGAAAATACTTCGCTCAGGCTCATCCCTTTCACACTGATAGTAAACAGAGACTTTGTTTCTGCTGTTTTTCTAATGCTCACAAGCTGTCTGGCAGTCAAACACTTGAAGAAATAAGTGGCAGAACTAAGCATACTGTGCCGTAGACTCTGGAGACCATCATGTGATTTACAGTGTGTTAATTCACATATGTACTGGAGTGATGGTTCTTTGCTATATGGGGGTTACAGGCTTCATTGAAAATATGATGAAAAACAAACCAACAAAAGAAAATCTGACAAAAAGCATGGAATCTTCCCCAAAAAGAAAGCACACAAATAGAGTAACATGTTTGCATACAATGTCAATGGATTCTTTTTTATTTTTTTTAAGATTGATTTATTTCTTTTAGAGAGAGCAAGTGTATGAGCGGGAAGGGAAGAGGGAGAGGGAGAGAGAATGTCAAGCAGACTCCGTGCTGAGTGCAGAGCCCAATGTGGAGATCAGTTGCAGGACCCTGAGATCATGACCTGAGCTGAAACCTAGAGTTGGATGCTCAACTGACTGTGCCACCAAGGCGCCCCTGTCAGTGGCTACTTGAACTCCTGAGGCCCATGGAAGGACTTCTTGCATAACTAGGGCATTGTTATATTCTTTGGCTTATATTGGTGGTGGAGTGCTCATCCTACAGTGATATTTGAAATATGATAGATTCAATCCCTGAGCAGGCAGTCCACTTACTACAAATTGTAGGCTACATGGCACTCGCCATTTTCATCAGCCTTATTTGGTGGTAGGTTGGATTTTCCCCAGCCTTTCCTGATTCCAGGTCTCTAGCTACGCATGAGTTCCTAACTCCTGGCTGCTTCTGGATGCAGAAATCACGAGACCATAGCTGTAGACCTTTATTGCTGTGTTTTCTGTTCTGTTTCAGGCCCACAGAGATGTTCATCTTCTTTTGAGCATGGCTGTGTCTCAGAAACATTAAAAAAATTTTATCTTCCCTTTATTTGGAGTGTATTTGTGGAATAACAGTCTCAGAGTGTCACAGTACCACACGATTGAGAAGTTACCCTTCACTGACTATTATACTAAGGATGAATTGATAGGGATTGGGGCAGGGTAGGGAGTGTCTCAACTCAACAGAAATAGTTTTGCATCTAGTATGCAAAATTCTCGAGAGAATAGTAAAAATAAAAATTTAACATCAAGCATTTGGGATCATTGCTTGGAAAAGATTTCCTTGCCAAAAGGTCCAAGCAAAGCTTTTTAGGGATACATATCAGTTATGAAACCGAATGAAACTAAAAGTCTAATCTGTTTTTTACAGATTAGCTGTTTCCTTTCTTTTTCTTTTTCTTTTTTTTTGTTTAAGATTTTTTATTTGACAGAGAGAGAGAACACAAGCAAGGGGAGTGGGGGAGAGGAAGAAGCAGGCTCCCAGCGGGGCAGGGAGCCCGATGCAGGGCTCCATGCAGGGCTCGATCAGGGCTCGATCCCAGGATCCTGGGATCATACCCTGCTCGATCCCAGGATCCTGGGATCAAACCCTGAGCCTAAGGCAGGCGCTTAACGAGTGAGCCACCCAGGCACCCCTGCTGTTTCCTTTCTAACTAGAGAAAGGAAGGGAGTTTTATCTCATCTTTGATGTTGCTATCTGTGTGTTAGGATATTTTCAACTGCAAGCAACAAAAAGTAGCTCACCCTTTCATGTGTGTGTGTGTGTGTGTTTATAGAAACATATTAATACACACGCACATTGGAAAAGGGGCTGGAAGTAATAGGAAATGCCTGTAATACCAAGGACACCTAGCCATCCAGATCTTGGTTTCTAAATAGCCTTCTCCACTAAAAATAGCCAAGGTTCCTCGGAGAAACGGCTGATTCCAGGGCTGGGACAGGAAGTACAAGATGAGCACAGGACATCTTGGTAGACCAGGAACCAAGTAGTACACAGAGCGTTATGAGGAAACATGTCCATACAATGGGATAAGATTTGCCAATGAAAAGGAACAAAGTACTTACACATGCCACAACATGGATGAACCTCGAAAGCAGCTGTGTGAACAAGATCCACACCCAAAAGACTGCATCTTATGTGATTTTATTTATATGAAATGTCCAGAAAAGGAAATCTCTAGAAACAATAGATGAGTAGTTTCTTGGAGCTGGGAGGGGAATGACTGCAAATGGGCATGAAGTTTGGTTTGGGAGTGATTTAAAAAAATTTGCATTTGAAAATTTGATTGTAGTGATGGTTGTGCAATTTTGTAAGTTTACTAAAAAAAAAAATCACTGAATTGTATACTTTAGGTGAATTTTATGGTAAGGAAATTATACCTCAGTAAGGCAGGTTAAAAAAGTTACGGGATTGGTCACAAGGACCCAAGAGTTAGCTTGAAGAAGCTAACCACTGGCCAAATCTGGAAATATTTAGCATTAGAATAAATACTGACAATGGATTAACTCTGTTATAGTATAAAATGATCCATGAGTTTTTTGATATATAAATAAATACATTAATAAATGGGAGAGAACAGAAAGTTCTTCTTTGTACTAAATTGCTAACTAATAAATGTAGAAGAAATGACGGGTAGAACATCATTTTCTAAACATCATAGTAATATTTGGCTTAGGCAGGAATCGTTAGTGATTATTAAAACTAGCCAATGAAAATTTAATGAGGACTATGATGTTGACATAGTTTCAGAGGAGCTCTGTATCAGTTACATACGATTTCAAATGGAGAAATAATACACTGGAGTAATCTGGCAGAACCTCCTTAACTGTATTCATTCTCTGTTGCTGTGCAACAATGTGCAGAAAATTATTACCACCAATTTATTCATTTATTATTTTTTTATTTTTTAAAGATTTATTTATTTTGGAGGGAGAGAGAGTGTGTGTGCATGCACGGTGGGGGGAGGGGGGAACAAAGGGAGAGGAAAAGAGAGATTCTTAGGCAGGCTTCACACCCAGTGCAGAGCCCAACATGGGACTCAGTCTTAGGACCCTGAGATCATGACCTGAGCCGAAATCAAGACTTGGATGTTTAACTGACTGAGCCACACAGATGTCCCTAAATTTAGCCATTTAAAACAGTCACGCATTTATTATATCACAGTTTCCGTGAGTCAGAGATTTGAGCATGGCTTTGTTGGGTCCTCTGCTCAGGACCCAGTAAGACTTTAATTCAGGTGTCAGCCAAGGCTGAGTTACCTGAAGGCTCCAGTTGCAGAAGGCCCACTTCCTGCATATGTACTTGTTGGCTGCATTTAGGTCCTTGTGGTTGTAGGACTGACAGCCTGTTTGTCTTGCTGGCCATTGGCTGGAAGATGCCCTCAACTCCTAGAGGCTGTTTGCAGTTCCTTGCCATGTGGATTCCCCAGCATGGCCACTTGCTTAGTCATAGCCAGCAAGGGAGAGGAGGCTCTCGCTGGGCAGAAACTACATCTCGGGTAATATAATCACGTACCTGTAAAACACCCTGCCACCTTTGCTGTATTCTGGTGGTTAGAAGCAAGTCACAGGTTCTGCGCACGCTCAAGGGGGGGTCACACAGTGTATCAACACCAGGAGGTGGGGGATCGTGGGGGCACCTAAGAGTCTGTCTTCTCTGGAGATCAAAGTTATCATCACTAGGATACACAAACCACCATCATGTGCCTTGTGTTGCACTGAAAGGGAGACAGTATCACTTCTGAGGTATTCCTGCCAAGTATGTAGACCTAGGCAAACATGAGGCAGACCAGAGATGTGGCCTGTACTCTTCAGAAGTGTCACTGTCATGGAAGACAAAGGCTGAAGAGCTTTCTAGGTTAAAGGAGACTAAAGAGACTTGACAACATACAAATAGGTGACCCTGGGTTAGAAAAAATAGCTACGAAGACATATTTTGGGTGAAATTTGAGTATAGTTTGTGGATTAGATTGTATCAATGTTAAATTTTCTGATTTTGATAATTGTACTATGATCATCTAAGACATGTCCTTATTTTTAGAAAGCAAATACTATAATATTTAGAGAAGTTATGGGTATGATGTGTGTAATCTAGTCTCAAGTGGTTTCAAGAGATAATATGTATGTATGTTTGTGTGTGAGAGAGAGTGAGAACATAAAGGAAATGGTGCAGAATGTTAACTGTACAGGAAATCTTAGGACAATTTTAGAGAATTTTCTGTAAGTTTACAAATTATATTGAAATGAAAGTTTCCAAAAAACTTAAACTGTCTTCAATTTCAAGGATGTTTATTGGCTCAGAAGCTAAAAGTCCAGGGGGGTGGGCTTCAGGATGGGCTTTATGTAGCAGCTCAGCAATCTAGTAGCTAGGTTTTGTCTGTCTTTCTGCTCAGCAGTCCACAGTGTGAGTGTTATCCTAAAGCCGGTTCTTCCTGAGGTTGTAGGTGCTTGCCCATAAGGATCTGGGCTGCATGCCTTCTCACTGGGCCCGTAAGTACCCTTGCCATTTAAGTCAGTTTAAGCTTTTGGGAAGTTTTCATTTTGACATAATTTTAAACATATAGGAAAGTCTCAAGAACAGTTCAATGAAATCCTGTATATCCTTTACCCAGATTTCTTTTTTAAACATTTATTTATTTGAGAGAGAGCACGCATGGGGGTGGGGGGGGGCGGGAAAGAAGGAGAGGGAGAATCTCCAGCAGACTCCTCACTGAGCACTGAGCCAGATGCAGGGCTTGATCTCATGACCCTGAAATCGTGACCTGAGCTGAAACCAAGAGTCTGACACTCAACCAACTTAGCCACCCCCACGCCCCAACCCAGATTTATCCATTCAGGAAGATCATCACTCCCAGAAGCCTTCCAAGCAAATCTTTCTATGTCTCTAATTGACTCAAATATTGCGCCTTGCCTACTCTTGGACTGATACCTGGTCCTGACTATGGGATTACAGTGTATATTATTCTAATGGTGTGTGGTTGTGTAAAATGTATTACACGTGCATATCTTTATCACTTAATTCATTATGAATATTTTGATGACATTAAATATTTGGTAATATAGTAATTATATGGCCTTAAGTTGTATAATTTACCAGTCCTATGAAGCAGAAGATTAGGACTCTAGTTTTTTTATGTTATGAGTAACGCTTGGGTAAACAAAGCAAATCCTATATTAGGAGTTTATCATAAGGAACTGCCGAGAGGTGGAATAGCTAGATCAAAGGGTATATAAATTTTTTAAGACTTGACATATTTCTGAATTGTCTACCCAAAAGATCGTGCCAATTTATGATCTCACCAGTGATGCCAAATTATGTTCATTTACCTGAACATTCAGTGATATTGAATGTCAACATTTAAAAATATTTGTCCAGGCGCACCTGGGTGGCTCAGTCAGTTAAGCATCCCACTCCTTATTCGGCTTGGGTCACAGTCTCATAGTTGTGAGACTGAGCCTTGTGTTGTGTTCTGCGCTCAGAGCAGAGTCTGCTTGGGATTCTCTTTCTCCCTCTTCCCTCCTCTGCTCGCACTCTTGTTCTTTCTCTCTCTCTTTCTCTTCTAAATTAAATAATCTTTTAAAAAAATAAAAATATTTTCCCAAGTGGATAGGCAAAAGATGACATCTCATTAAAAAATACGTACTAATCTGTTAGTGCAATTGAACCTTTAATGACAACAAAAACCGTAGTTTTGGTTATGTGTATTTTTTTGGTGAGTTGTCTATTCATGTCCTTTGCTTGTTTCGCTTTGTGATATTCATCCTCATATTGGTTAAGAGCCCATTATTTAGTATGTCTTATCTCTTTGTTCTGTTTAATATCTTAGTAATGTTTGTAATCAGTTCCTTGGCCTTTTTACATTATATGTTGTCTTGGTCCTACAGAATTTTAAAAAATGGATTCTTCTTTGCTCTTAAATATGAGAGATCTTTCCCATACTATTGGCAGATAAATTTTCACATATTTTCCTAATACTTTAAACAAATAGCTCTATTTAAGTGTTTACCTGAAAATTGGGTATGGTTCAATGTGAAGGATATTATTTTATTGTTTTTGAGGACATTACCTAATAATTTTTCTACTTCACTGATTTGTAATAGAAAGTTAATCTACTATATCTTAATATATACTAAGGTTAATTTATGGGCTTATTTTTGTTATTGCCCTGTTGATCATAAAGTACTAACTTTAGTGACATCTATTTACATATAAATTTTGATAATTTAAAACTATATATTTTTTCATTAAAACAGATTTTTTTGATATCATACAATAACTGCATTTAAAAAGCTTATACTATTTAAAATTGTTAAATTGCTAGTTAATTTGGCTTGATGAAGTTTCATTGTTATTTAAGGAAAAAAAAAACCCACATGAATGGTGATTTATGGGGTTGGTTTTTTTTTTTGCTTTTTTTGTTTGTTTATTTTGTTTTTTGAGAGTGATCAAGTGGGGGGTGGGGGGCAGAGGGAGAGAGAAGGAGAGAGAATCTTGAGCAGGCTCTATGCTCAGTGCGGAGCCTGACACGGCGCTGTATCTCACTACCCTGAGATCGTGACCTGAGCCGAAATCAAGAGTTGGACACTTAACTGACTGTGCCACCCTAGGTGCCCCAACAGTAGTTTATGTTAAAGATATGTTGGGACAGTACAGCCTGGGAGCAAGTGGTGAAAGAAGTGCACTTTTCCCCTCTGTATGGTCATTAAAATGTAATTTGCATTTTATATGCTCTCTAAGGGATATCTTAGCAGAATTCACAATACTTTAATAGAGAACCAAAAATTTGGGTTATTCTGGAAGGAATTATTGCTTCTGACATAATTTGAAGGGCATTTTAGGTTTGAGGTGTCTTATAAACATTGTTCAATTCTTATTTATATATTTTTAAAAGATTTATTTATTTATTTTAGATGGGAGGGGAAGAGGCAGAGGGAGAGGAAGAGAGAGTCTCAAACAGACTCCAAGCTGAGTGTGGAGCCTGATTTGGGGCTCAATCCCACAACCCTGAGGTCACTATCTGACCCAAAACCAAGAGTTGGACTCTTAACTGACTCCGCCTCTCAGGTGCCCCCCCCCCGTTTTAATTTAAAAAATGAATGTATATATTTAGGGAGACATTATTATACCAAGTGAATATAAGAAAAAAATGCTGGGGCACTTGGGCGGCTTAGTCGGTTAAGCATCTGCGTTTGGCTCAGGTCATGATCCCAGAGCCCCAGGATCAAGTCCCGCATCAGGCTCCCTGCTCAGCTGGGAGTCTGCTTCTCCCTCTGGCCCTCCCTCCTCTCATGCTCTCTCTCACTATCTCCCTCTCAAATAAATAAAATCTTTAAAGAAAAAGAAAGAAAAAAATGTTAGGAGTAAATGATATAAATAATACTTTGTTTTCTTATTTTATACGGTGTATTTCACAATTTTTAAATGTCAAAGATAATATACCCTTTAGTTTGGTGACTCAGGCTAGTCTCTTGTGTAAAAATTCAAAGCATGTGAAATCTCTGCTGCCTCTGCATGGCGCCGCTGGCCAGCACCGTCCTGGCTAGCTCCTCACCCACATCTTCCCTCTAGCGTTGGGCAGACCTATCCAGATATGAGTGAATGTACTGAGCCGGGGGCAGAGAACGGGCCTACACATTGAGCTATGCAGTCATGTGGGCATCTGTGCCATTTGAGTCCACTCTTCTCCTCTTCCTCCGGCCTGCATATTTAATTATGCCCTCTAGAAAGTGGAGCAAGGAAATTAAGCAGCTGTTTTAGTCAGGTGGGCAGATCTAAAAAAAAAAAAATAGTGGAGACTGTATCTACTCTGCTTTTTGTATACTTTTAGTGTAAGAGAAGCCAGCTGTTGAGGCCGTTACTATTTAATTCTCAGTAAATTATTACTATGCATAGTTCCTTTTCTTCTTTCTAAACACTCCTTTGGCAGTTGAACTATTTTGGAGGCCCTGGGATGAAACCATTCATTTGGCAAATGTTCCGAAGTGCCAGACGCAGAGATACAGAGATAACAATACAGTTTCCCCTTAGTTTTTGGCACCAGTTCAGCATAGCAAAGCTGTTCTGGTTCCTACCTGTTTGTGTGAGTCTTCAAGGTCTATCCACAGGGTTACAGCAGTACCCAGGCACTGCTCTCCCACCACAGACTCTTTGTGTCTGTGGGTGATAGCTGGCTCCCTGAGATTTTAGGCCTGTTGGCTTTAGCCCTCTTTCATGCTTGCTCCAGTACACAGGCCCAGACGGGTATGGCTGCAGTGGGTGGGCTCTCTTTCAACTTGGGAGTTGTAAATAAGCCAGGCGGTTGAGAATAACTGTGTGTGTGTGTGTGTGTGTGTGTGTGTGTGTGTGTGTGTGTGAGAGAGAGAGAGAGAGAGAGAGAGATTGACAGACTAAAGTTGCAAAAATGAAATGGTGTATAGAGGTTTTGAGGTAAGAGATGGAGAAAATGGTATACTTTGGTTATGTAAAGAAGCAAAGGAAGAAAGGCAGGAAGGCATTTGTTAAGATCTGTTATTGGCTAAAAGAAGGTAATGGAGTGGTGAGGATTAGAGCAGGTTTTGAGTGGGTTGCTCATTCTTACAGGTGGAGGGGAAACATGAAGAGGGTTCACAGGGCAGTGCATTGCTGCAGCTGTGGTATTAGGTGCTCATATCTACATTCATCTTCTTAAGGAACATGTAATGAATTGTTATAAAGGAGATGACAAAAGTCACATCTCCCAACTGTATATTCTGTGAGCTATTTGACACAATCATTTTAATTATTAAGATTAACCAGAGTTTTGAAATTAGGTCCAGTGCCACAGTCATTACGAAATATGGATTTTAGGGGTGCCTGGGTGGCTCCGTTGTTGAGTGTCTGCCTTCAGCTCAGGGTGTGACCCCAGAGTCATGGGATCGAGCCCCACATCAGGCTCCTCTGCTGGGAGCCTGCTTCTTCCTCTCCCGCTCCCCCTGCTTGTGTTCCCTCTCTCACTGGCTGTCTCTCTCTCTGTCAAATAAATAAATAAAATCTTAAAAAAAAAAAAAAGAAATATGGATTTTATATGAGCCATGGATTTCTCTTTCTTATGAAATTTCACAGTGAATGTCTGACATGGGTAATAACTCAAATGACAGCTGCTTATGTGATTTACTCTGTCTGGATTAACTTCGTAGGGAAAATACTTTTTCCTAAGTTTCTGTGTAATACAGGTTTAAATACTGAGAGTGGCTAGCTTGATGTTTTATATTTAATTGTTCCCACTGTATTTAAAAGAAAATTGGAAGTAGTATGGTGAAAAAGACAGGTACAATGGCTGTGAAATGAAAAAGTCAAAAATAAGAATAGGAAGTTAAACCAACTGTTTCAAGCGTTGGTGGTGAGTTTTTAAGGAGAAAGCAGATTCTACCTTTCTTTCCTGGTTTTTATTTTGCCCTTCATGTATGTTTTCTTTCTCTGTAAGATTGCTGATATAGGGCTTCCTCTTTTCTAGCTGTTTGGCTTTCCTTGAAAGCTCCCTTTTTATATGCAGTCAAACCCGACTGTGTATCTGCCCTTGACAACCCGTAGTGCTAAAGAATGGGAAAGGACTATCTGATAAGATGCCGAGGCAGGTCATTGTGTAGTTCAGCAGTTGGTTCCTTGTGGAGCAGGTTTAGTGCGTCAGCCCCGCACTGTGAGCCCAGTTTGTATAATTGGTGTAGTGTCTCTTCCAACCCCTCCCCGCTTTTTTTGCCTTGTGGCAAATAGGTCAAGGTAATGTGGGATAAATGTGACTCACTGGAGTACATCAGGCAGATATTAAAGAGCAGCTTCTACGATACCCGAAGTGGTACTCTTGTCACACATTTCTGACATTTCCTCGCAAGCCTCTGTCCTCAGTACTTCATGAGACTCTCCCATATCTCTGTTAGCATTTCCCACACTTGTACTTTCTGCTTGCATGTGTGTTTACTCCTTGATTGTGGGCCTTTTCAGGGCAAGGCCTGTGTCTTATTTATCTTCGCATCCATATTTTGGTACCTGGTACAAAGCAGGCACTCAATAAAGGTTAGCCAGATAATTGATTAAAAAGCACAGACACGATTCTAGATGTCTAACCATTTGCCCGACCCTGTGATGAATGAGTCACATGTACAGTTTTCTTTTAATAACATTTGGCCTTTTGGAAAAGGTTCTTACCTACTTTGGATTATTTATATTAACTTTTACAATAAGGAGGTGAAGTTAGGAAATCATCTTATCAAGTATTTTTAAGCATCATTTTTATGGTTTCATAGTATTTTTATTGTATGGATATACTATAATTTATTTAACTGATCTTTCATTGTTTAATAGTTAGGTTATGTATTTATTCACTTAATAGTCTGAGTTTGATCATACATAATTCTCTGGCTTCATCTCTTTTCTCCTCCTATTCTTTACTTTGGTATTATTGATTCACTTTTAAGGCTTTGAAAACTTCATCTTCTCTTTAAGTTCCAGACATTTGTCATGCCATTTCTTCTGCTTATAACACACTTCTCTCTTTGTCTAGCTAATGTACAGTTTTCAGACCTAAACTTAGCCATTGCTTCTTCTTGGAAGTTTTCCAAGATTGAATTAGTTGCCCCTCTAGTGTGCTTCATAGGTGGCATTTTGTACTTATTCCCAGAAGCACTCAGTCTGCTGTATTTTAATTGCATGCTTTCTTAACTGCATCTCCCGGTAGACTAGAAACTCCTTCAGGAAGAGAAACTATGTCTTATTCTCTGTTGTATTTCCCAGCTCTCAATGCAGTGCTTGGTATATAGCAGGAACTTAGTAAATATTTTTTTGAATGAATGAATGCATGCATGAAACATCCCCCACTTCCCAGTGCGTATCATTAACTGGTGATCTTTTCCAATCTCATGTTTTTTATTTATCAGATCAGCATAATAAATAAGATCTTTTATTTGTAAAGTGCTTACAGTATGCAAAATACTTTCAAAACTATTATTTCATATTATTGTTGAATCACTATATTGAAACTAATATAACACTGTACATTAACTATACTGGAATAAAAAAACCTATTATTTCATATTGTTAAACTTTGACTAATTTTTAATATTTAGCATTATCAAATTAATCAATCTGTCATTTAAATACTATATTAGTCTTTACCGATAGTTAAGTGATAATTCTCATTGTCTCCGTGGTCTTAAATTTTCTAAGTGGTTAAATTGCTTTCTAAGCAAATTTCAATTAATAGATGATATTTTCTATTTATATTTTAAGCCCATCTTAAGTAATAATTAATCATTAACTCTTTTTTTAAAAGTCTTCTTCCCAATCCCTAGTCATTAACTCTTATGAGAGTTTTGTAATTATGGTTTAAGTTGATTTAAAACTGCACGAAGATAATAATGGCTTACTTTTTTTTTTTTTTTTGTAGTTAATAATTGGGCTTTGATCAGGTAACAAGAGGTGTAACCATTCAACAAATCCTTGGACAGGGATCAGAGGACCTAATAGCACAAAGAAAATATAAGATAGTAGAAATGAATTCTCCACAGCTGTCAGTATTGTCATTAGGTGATAATTGTCTTTGATGGTACTGATAACTCCTTACAGCAGTGAGTCCCTCTGGGACGTGACACACGCTCAGGGGTGAGGGTGGTTGTGGTAGAGTCCCCTAAGGAGCTTTTTCAGCTGCTTGCAGGAAGACTAGCTGGAACTCCTCCACCAGAAAAAGTCACAGTGGAAGGGAGGCTGTGTTTGGAGTCTGCAGATGAGTATCGTGATGTCCTGCTGATGCGTTGTTTGGATTTAGGCAGGTACTTTAACCTCTCTTGGTCTTCATCTTCCTTTCTGTAAAACAGTGATTGGATCAGATGATCTTTGAGCTCACTTCTAAAAATGATCTCCTGATTTTTCTGATGATCGGACATCAGAAAAAATCTTGTTCTTGAAAGAAGACATATATGAATGAAAAATGGGATTATTTATATGTCTAAAATGTTATGTGAATTTAATGGATTATTATCACGCATTTATAGAGCCCTTCAAATAAATCTTGAATAAGTAACTTTAGATTGCTGGCAGTTCTTCATTATCTCAGAAAAAGGAAATCCTGGTGAACTATTTTCTATACTCAAGCTCTTGAATCTGGGACAGTGATCTCATCTGTCCTCATTGTTTCAAATATCATCTCTGTGCTGACAACTTGCAACTTGATATCTGCAACCTGCACTGCCCCCCTGAAATTACCTGCCAGTTTTCTGGTCCTCTGACATATCTAATGGGCATCTCAAACTTAATCTGCCTAAAATCGAATTCCTGATGCACCCTCCCCCCCATACTGCTATTCTTAAAGTCTTCCATATCTAATCAAGACAGAAACCTCGGAGTCGTCCTTGATTTCTAATGCTTAAACATCAGTTTATTAGCAAATGTTTTTGATTTAGCTTTCACAATATAATTGGGAACTGCCCACTCCTCACCAGCACTCCTTCCTACTGCCCTTACTCCACCAGAATCTGTGCTTAGTCAAGAGCTAGGGCATTCGTTTTTAAGCCATAAGTCATGTCATTGTTACTCCTCCACTCACAACCTTCAGGGGCTCCCCATCTCCCTTGGTGTGAGGTGAAAGTCCTTACAACAGTCAACAAAGTCCAATGGGATCTGGTGCTCCAATACTTCTTATTTCATACTATCTCTCCTACTCACTTTTTTCCAGACAATTGGCCACCTTACTGTTGACAGAACATTCTAGGCACACTCCCTCCTTAGGACCTTTGCACTGGCTGTCCCCCCTGCCCTAAACACTCCCCAGATATTCACATACCTTCCCTCTTAACTTCTTCCAGTTGCTCCTGTGTAACCATCTGATTTAAGGTCTACCTTGACTGTCTGATTTAAAATTGCACACTGCTTCCACCCCCCGCCCCAGCACTTCACACTTAATTTTCCTCCATGGTACATAGCACCTTCTAATATATTGTAATTTACTTACTAATCTTGTTTATTGTCTGTCTTACTTTTCTAGGACAGGGACTTTGGTGGTAGACAGGGACTTCTGTCTGGTTCACTGCTGTATCACTGGCTTTGTAATATTTGGCAAATAACTTGCAATTTCTTTTCCCATCTCTAAAAATAAAGATGATAATAAATGGTTATATATTTTATAGATATTATTTTGGCTAGATATTTTCCAGTGAGTTTATATTTAGGCAGATGAAATCACGAGAATTATATAGCTCATTTCACAAACTACAAGCAATAACATATGCATATCAGAGGTTCTTTTTTTTTAATGTTTTTTTTTATTATATTATGTTAGTCACCATACAGTACATCCGTGGTTTCTGATGTAAAGTTCGATGATTCATTAGTTGCATATAACACCCAGTGCACCATGCAATACGTGCCCTCCTTACTACCCATCACCAGCCTATCCCATTCCCCCATCCCCCTCCCCTCTGAAGCCCTCAGTTTGTTTCTCAGAGTCCATAGTCTCTCATGCTTCATTCCCCCTTCTGATTACCCCCTCTTTCTTTATCCCTTTCTTCCCCTACTGATCTTCCTAGTTCTTATGTTCCATAGATGAGAGAAATCATATGATAATTGTCTTTCTCTGCTTGACTTGTTTCACTTAGCATTATCTCCTCCAGTGCCATCCATGTTGCAGCAAATGTTGAGAAATTGTTCTTTCTGATGGCTGAGTAATATTCCATTGTATATATGGACCACACCTTCTTAATCCAGTCATCTGTTGAAGGGCATCTCGGCTCCTTCCACGATTTAGCTATTGTGGACAATGCTACTATGAACATTGGGGTGCATATGGCCCTTAGGTTCTTGATTCAAGAATGAGTGCCCCATTTGGCCAAGGAAGCTGCAGCACTCCTGCCTGTCCCTGCCTGCCTGTGTTGAGAATGGCTTCCTTGGCAGTCCTCCCATCCCTCTTTACTCATTGCTGCTTTGCTTTGCTTTCTTTTTCTTTCTTTTTCTTTCTCTTTTTCTTTCTTTCTTTCTTTCTTTCTTTCTTTCTTCTTTCTTTCTCTCTCTCTCTCTTAAGATTTTATTTATTAATTTGACAGAGAGAGAGAGAGAGCACAAACAGGGGGAGTAGCAGGCAGGGGGAGAAGCAGTCTCCCCACTGAGCAGGGAGCCTGATGCAGGGCTCCATCCCAGGACCCTGGGATCATGACCTGAGTTGAAGGCAGACTTAACCGACTGAGCCACCCAGGCTCCCCTCATTGCTTCTTTTCATAGCTAGCTTTAGACTTCCACATTGCTGATATGTCCTCCCACTCAGGGCTCAGAGGTTTACAGGAAAAGCATGGGACTCAGACTACTTTTACACTGAATTTACAATTTAAATAGTTTCTTGTGGCCTGCAATTGCAGTCTTTTATAGCTTTTTTATAGAAAAAAAATATTTTCCAGTTGTCAGACTGCATTGAAACGGAACTTCAGAATGTAACCCATTCAGAAATTAGGAGATAACTTTTAGAATGGCATTTTGGTTGCTGTGTAGGAAAGATGTTCCAGAAGGGGCACGATTAAAATATCCTCATAGCCCAGCTTGTCCTGAGAGTATATTTATTATGTATTTAAGCCTTTAAAAATTTTAAGTCTGTATTCTTTATCGGTATGTATTTGCTTTATGAAGGTAAATTATATACGGACAATGGGAAAATACTTATTTTGATAACTTTATGTCATTGCATTACACAACTCTGTGTAGCAGAAAGGTAATTTAATCCTTAAAAAATTTGTTCTCTGCTTCCCTGTTTCAACAGAGATAAAAATGAGCATTGAGATGGTGGCTGTGACTGGATTAGAACCAGAAGGAACTGGCAGTTGGTTGTTAGTGGCTGTCCTTGCCCTGACTCTTCTTAGGTTGTGCTTTTTTGTTTGTTTTCAGTTTAGCACAGAAGCTTTTTGCTTCAGAAATAATGAGGTGTGAACTATTCAGAATGAACTAGTTTTACATAAGAGCAACTTTAGTAGCAGAGGGGACTGAGGGAAGCATTTTATGTATCCTGGCAGTTTTGGTACCTTTTTGCACCCTTTGTGTGTGTTTTGAAAAAGGTTGTAGAAAGAGCCTGCCTGCCTTCTCTCCTGGAACCCCCAGAGGGTTAGGCTGCCTTCTGACCTCCTCCCTTGGCCCACCGCCCTGGTGGTATGGTCTGTGGTCATGAGTGTCCCTGCTTCTAAACTTACTGTTCCTGGCTTTCCCTCTGTTGCCTTTGACTCAGTGTGAATAGAGTCGTTCAGTGGTTATGTCCATGGCCTTTGAGGCAGACCAGAATTTGAGTTCTGTCTCCATTGCTAACTTAATCTCTAACCGTTTTATTTAATTTCAGTTTCTTCTTTAAAAATGAGAGAGGGAAATATACATAATATCTATTTAATACTACTGTGATGAGAATGAAATAGATAATGTATGAAAATGTTTATTAGCAAAGGCCCTTGAACACATAAATAAGTTCAACAGATGTTAGCCATTACTATAAAAATCGACTTTAAGCTGTATTTTCCTTTATTCAGTCCTTCAACAAGAATGTGAATAGGGGCTCCTGGGTGGCACAGCGGTTAAGCGTCTGCCTTCGGCTCAGGGCGTGATCCCGGCGTTGTGGGATCGAGCCCCACATCAGGCTCCTCCGCTATGAGCCTGCTTCTTCCTCTCCCACTCCCCCTGCTTGTGTTCCCTCTCTCACTGGCTGTCTCTATCTCTGTCGAATAAATAAATAAACTCTTTAAAAAAAAAAAAAAGAATGTGAATAGCGTATGAATAACTACCCATGCTCTCTGTGGGTTTTGAGACTACAACAGTGACCAAAGTGGATGTGGTCTGGACCACACTGAGTCCAGTGGGAAGGATGTTTGTGCCTTGGAACTTGTCAATTATTAGAAGAAAACTTCGACCTGATCTAAAGTGGGAAAAGAAATTTAAATTGAAACAGGGTTAAGTTTTAAATTGAGAGCTTAATAAAAGAACTCTGAAGTTTAAAAAAAAAAAAAAGACTCAGGAAAATCAGTGTAGTTTCCAGAGTTTTGAATAGAAATGCTCCTACAAGCTGACAGATTTGCCTGTAAAGACAATTAGTAGGTCAGCACTAGACAAGTAAGAAAGGGAGTAGAAGGAAATAAGGTCTGTGAAGTAGACTGGAGCAAGTCCATGGAGGTTAAAAAAAAAAAAAGTAAAACAAGGAGAGCAATTGTGAACTGGAAAGTGATGTCGGTAATTTTCCAGTACAGAAGCCATAACCTCTGGTGGCAGAGTCGGGATTTAACAACTGGTTTTGAAAGAAATAGGATTTGGTTTGGAAATAAAAGTCTCTGCTATTAAACATGTGATGATTATACTCATGTTTTGGTAGCCTATTTGTTTTAATATCAGTAAATAATAGAAAGTATGCTATTAATTGTAAGTAGTACATTTCTTACACTGTAGTGAGATTTACTATAGTGAACAGGTTGAACATGTTGATATATTTACCTGAAAAAGTCTTTTTAAGTTTATTTATTTATTTAAGTAATCTCTACACCCAACGTGGGGCTTGAACTCATGACTGCAAGACCTAGAGCCACATGGTCCTCCGACGAAGCCAATCAGGCGCCCCTACCTCGAAAAATCTTAATGCAAAATTTTAAATCTAATTTCCTATTTTCTCTGGTGCACTGGGTGTTATACGCAAGTAATGAATCATGGAACTTTACATCAAAAACTAGGGATGTACTGTATGGTGACTAATATAATAAAAAATATTATTTAAAAAATTAGGCAATTTTAGAAACAACCATCAACTGATGAATAGATGAATAAAATGTGGTACCTTCATACTATGTAACGTTATTTGGGAATAAAAAGAAATGAAGTACTGATACATGCTTCAACATGGATGCAGCATGTAATAAGGCACGAAGTGATAGATACCAGTCACAAAAGATCACATCTTGTATGATTCCATTTATTTGAAACATCCAGAATATATAGAGACATCCAAAATCTATAGAGACAGAAAGTAGATTAATGATTGTCTAGAAGAAGGGGAGAGGATAGGATTAGGGAAAAATGGAGAGTGACTGCTGATGGATATGGGGTTTCTTTTGGGGTGATGAAAATGTTCTAAAATTGTGTGGTCATGGCTGCATAACTCTGAATATACTAAAACCCACCAAATTGTGGACTTTAAATGGGTGAATTGTATGGTATGTGATTATATCTTAAGAAAGCTGTTAATTTTTTAGAATGAAGCAATTTAAAGAATTCTTGGCTTCAAAAAGCAGAAGAGGTAGAATAGATCATTTACACTGAACTGAATTCTCCCTAAGTCAATAGACAGCAATTCCAGTGCATGTTAGAGTGGTACTTCTCAAATGCAGAGTGCACAGGGTCACTTAAGGGTTTGTTACAATGTGGAGTCCCAGATCCTTCCCTATAAATTCTTATTCAGCAGGCTTGGGAAGGCCTTGGGACTCACTCTTAACAGGCATCCCAGTGTAAAGGTGTTCTTTGAATCTGAAATTGAGAACTGCTATGGTAGAGGGTTCTATTAGAATACCTTCCTGGACCTATTTATCCAGCTTTATTTTTATTCAGTTGCTTTGGCTGCCTTATCAGTATAAGATAAATATTTAGTAATTTATTTAGAGTTTGAAATTACATCAGAACCATTCTAGCGTTGTCTTATCACAGACTGAGTAGCCGAAGCCAGAGAGATTAAGTTTTTTCTTGAGAGTCTCACAGCTAAGTGGGAAAATTGGAATGCAGATATAGGTCTGCTTGTGCCCAATCCAGTACTCTTCCCCCTTTGTCACATCATCTCTCAGAATCTTATTTTATATGTGATAATCCTTACCACTGCGTGACTGCCACAGGCTTAGGTGCTACCTACTTTTTAGGGGCTCTGCCTATTCGTGTGGCTTTCAGGCTATGTGACTTGGAGCAAATTACTTAACGTCTCTGTGCTTCAATTTCTTTATCAGAAGGAAGTAGAGTAAGAATAATACCTATGATAGAATTATCGTGCGAATTTAATGATACCCATACATTTGAAGTACTTGGCACAGACACTGACACATAGTTCATGTTCAGTAAATGTTAGCTGTCATGTCTAATAAATTTTAATGAAAAATTGGATGTAATGTCATGTCTGCGCATAAGGGGAAAGGCGATATCATGTTGGGTTAAAGAGGCAGTCTTTGAAGTCAGTTTCCTGGGTTCACATCCTGGCTTCATTACTCCTATGTTGCATAATCTTGGGAAGGTTGCCTCACATATATCTGTGCCTAGTACCTCATCTGTAAAATGGGGACGATAATTGTCCCTACTTCATAAAGTTCTTGTGAACCTTATGGGAAAAAGCGTGAACGTGGAGATCGGTCAAACCAAATTATTTGTGCGAATAACAATTTACACCATAGGGCTTAATGTTTTAAGATTATGGAGGCAAAATAACTGATTTGTGAAGAATGATTTGTATGTTTCTGGTGATTTAAGTGTTTTATTAAATTTCTGGTCTTTTGTTATATGTGTGGAAGGGATGAATAGTTTCAGCAAAGGAAACAGTTGTCTGAATATTTCACTATGACATCTAAATTGCCGCTATTATTGAAAGACATCTGTCTGAAGGACATCTCATCTCTTAAAGTTTCTTGGTTATTTCGTTTCTCTAACTTTTCCTTTTCTTTTTTTCTTTTTTTTTTTTAAAGATTTTATTTATTTATTCGACAGAGATAGAGACAGCCAGCGAGAGAGGGAACACAAGCAGGGGGAGTGGGAGAGGAAGAAGCAGGCTCATAGCAGAAGAGCCCCATGTGGGGCTCGATCCCATAACGCCGAGATCACGCCCTGAGCCGAAGGCAGATGCTTAATCACTGTGCCACCCAGGCACCCCCAACTTTTCCTTTTCTAATTAAAAATCATGCTTATGCTTTGAAGGATGAAATGTTTTATTATTCTATGTGTCACATGCAAGCATGCATGTGTATGTGTATATTTTCTATTTGGCTTGTTCATATTTCATTCATTGTAATTTTATTTTTTTTGTCAGTTTAATAAGTTTCTGAAGAAGATATTTAAAAATTTCCTGTTGCGATTAAAGATTTAGTCTTAATCACAAAGTGAAACTTAATTTAAAATATTTGGTGTTATGTTTTGAGGCTATATTATTTGGTGCATGCAAACTCATAATTATTTTTTAAAATGTCCGTTTTTGCTTTTTTAAGTGCTGCTTTCCTTAAATTCTCTTTTCTTTAGATATTAGCATTATTTGCTTTGTTCTGGCTTCCTTCTGACTTGCATTTTTCCATACATATGTTTCCACCCTTTTGTTTTAAAGCTTTCTGTGTTGTTTTAGGTGTATTTATGGTATACAATGTGTTGCTAGATTATCTTTCTTAATCTCATTTGAGAGTCTTTTTTTTATTTTAATGTTTTTTTATTATATTATGTTAGTCACCATACAGTACATCCCTGGTTTCTGAGGTAAAGTTCAGTGATTCATTAGTTGCGTATAACACCCAGTGCACGAGTCTGTCTTTTAATAGGCATTCTTTACCTGTTTATATTTATTATAATTTCTGATGTATTTAGACTCATTTCTTCTTATTTTGTGTTATCTATTTGTTATGTTTTGTTTTAGGTCCCTCCTCCTCCTTTTTTTCCTTTTTTGAAAAATCACATAGGGCAATACCATTATGCATTTCTACATGAAAGTATTCAACTGAAATACTAAAGCCACTGCCCCTTTTTTGGAGCTGCATTCTCCAGTTGCAGTCTCCGCCTGGCTATTCATTCTGTCTGATCCTTGCACTAAGCTCCATGAGGGCAGAGTCCAGATCATGACAGTTTTCCTCACCACTGCACCTCCAGGTGTGACACCTGGTAAGTAGGTGCTCAGTGAATATTTATTGAATGAATCAATGAATGAATCAAAGAATGGATAGGTGATCATAAGAGTCATCTAGGTAACCTTCAAATATATTGATACCTGGCCCCATACTTTTGAGATTTTGATTTAGTAGGTCTGATATGGAGCCCAGATACATATATTAAGAAACAAAAAATTCCCCCAGATAATGTGATTATCAGCTAGATTTGCAATACTTTGGACTGAGATGTTTCCTCTTTGAGACAGCTTTTCTACTTCAAAACAACTTGTGACTCTCTTGATAGGGTTAATGTTTGCGAAGAGAGACATTGATCAGTGGGTAATCTGTTTATCTGCTCAGTTAGGGCGGGACCACAGTTTCCCTAAAACAAGGAAACCTACCACAATTTCAGCTCCTCATTTATTTTATTTTATTTCATTTTTATTTGGGGAGGAGGGGCAAAGGGAGAGGGAGAGACAGAATGTGTGGAGCCCGACGCAGGGCTTGATCTCACAACCCTGAGATCATGACCTGAGCTGAAGTCAAGAGTCAGATACTTAACTGACTGAGCCACCGAGGTGCCCAATCTATTTATTTATTTAGTTAGTTAGTTAGTTAGTTAGTTAAGCTGGAGGATAGCTGGTTATCACTGTTTGAGTAACACCAAAGGGCAGTGGTAAATTTTTCACTTTTCTCAAATAATTCTTTAAGCTTTCCTACATCTTTTTCATGTGCTCTACAGAAGATCATTTGACCGAACATGCCTCTGTGCTTTTATATCAATAAAATCAATCATTGGAAACATATAGCCAAAGGGGATTAAAACAGAATGAGTGGTTGGACTGGAGATCTTAGCCTTTTTCCTATTTTTAAGGTATTGATTCTCTTAGCCAACATTGATAATGATTTAAATAATTGACTGGAACACAAAGGACCCAATTTTGATTTTGGTTTACTGTATTGTATTCATGATGCTGTTTTATTTGCATTGACTCATCTGTGGGGTTAGGAAATTAATTTACTTTCAAGGAGCAAACTTCGTGGGAATGTGAACCCTTTAGGGTTGCAGACAACTGTTAATGAAACCTATGATTGAAAAAGTAGTTCATCAAGTTCCTTGTCTGTATTTGAAACTAAGCATTTAGAACATTAGTCTCTCATAATGAATTTTTGATTCAGTAGATAGAGTTAAGGAAAAATATTAGTGGGGATGGTATTTTCAGATTTAATCAGGATAGAATAAAAAACATTTTTTTTTAGTTTTTTATTTTCACCTTTTAATCTTTGTTGTTTACCTTCGGTGCTTTGGTTTTCCAGTTTTCAAAACGGAAATTATGCTTTGTACAGTATAGAACCTTAATTAATGGTTACTAATCAAGTATATTAAGCAACTCAGATGAAAGTTACTTTAGTTCAAAGTACTATAGTAATAATGTTTTAAATAAGTAGTTTGAGAACTTTCTGTTGAAATGACTAACATAGGATCATTGACTTAAATGTCATGATTATTTTGCACTCTTTTGATGACATTGGACATGTTCCCCATTCTCAGGGATTCTTGATCTCACTTGTGGGTTATTCTCAAATCCTTTTCTTTCATTACTTAGCTAGGAAACTCAGGGAAGTGGTAGTAGTTAGCAGGCATTTATGGATTACCTGCCATGTGCAAGGCATCGTGCTAGGCACAGGAGAGAGACGTAATGAAACAATCTTTATCCTTGAGGGTAAATTGAAGAATCATCTGGAGATAAGAAAAGTGAAGTTTTTCTCCTCAGAAAAGCCTCCATTTTCCTTGCTCAATGTTTTTTCCAGATCTATTCTTTTTTTTTTTTTTTAAGATTTAATTATTTATTTAAGAGAGGGAGAGAGAAAGCAGGGAGAGGGGCAGAGGGAAAGGGAGAGAGAGAATCTCAAGCAAATGCCCCATTGAGCAAAGAGCCCATCACAGGGCCCTGTGCCACAACCCCGAGATCATGACCTCAGCTGAAATCAGGAGTTGGATGTTCAACTGACTGAGCCACTCAGGCACCCCACCCCCTTTTTAGGTTGTTTTTGTTTTTGTTGTTTTAATTTTTAAGTAATCTCTACACCCAGTGTGGGGCTAAAACTTACAACCCCAAGATCAAAAGTCACATGCTCCACTGACTGAGCCAGCCAGGTGCCCCCGAATCTATGCTCATAATAACAATGATAATATCTTACATTTATATAATACTCTCACATAAACTGTATCAGCTGCTGCTTACAATAGGACTTGGTCCCTTTATTGTGCAGCATACATGAGACTGTTAAATTGTAAGTGTTCAACAATGTCTTTTACTCACTCCCAAATACCACGTTTAACTGACTGTGAAGAAAAGGATATATATGTTTGTTAGGTTACAGAGTGGTCTACCTAGAAGAACGGACATATGCTACGACCCAGAGGCACGAAACACTATAAAGTTGTTAGAGCATGTGTGGACCACAAGATGGCGGGGCTTGAAGGTAGAGAGGCGTGCGGACCCCAGGTCAAAAGGGGCCTTGTGTGCACAGAGTAGTTTGTATTTCTTCCTGTGACTCACCATGTCTCAAACTTTAGTCTGTCTTAGAGCACATATAAAGTTCACTGGCATGTTCCTGTCAGTTTATCCAGATTGACTAAATCCCCCTATCTAACAATGTGTTGTTTTTGAAGACAAAGATTCTTTAATATATTTTTTACAGCTTTATTGAGATACAGTTCACATAGCATATAATTTGTACATTTAAATTGGTTTTTAGTATCTTCACAGAGTTGTGCAGTCATCACCACAATCAATTTTAGAATATCTTCCTCACTCCAGAAAGAATTCCTATACCTACTAGCAGTTGTTTCTCATTTTCCCCAGTGCCCCTGGCCCTTGGCAACCAGTAATCTACTTTCTGTCTCTATAGATTTGTCAGTTCTGGACATTTCATGTAAATAGAACTACATAGTATATTACCTATTGTGGCTGGCTTCTTTCACTTGGTATAATGCTTTCAAGGTTCATTCTTTCATGTTGTAGCATGTATCAGTACTTCACTCCTTTTAATGGCTGAATAATATTCTTTTGTATGGCTATATCCCCTTTTCTTTTTCCATTCATCAGTTGATGAACATTTGGGCCACCACTATATTTTGTAATCTTTTTAATAAAATTAGTTCTTTAAATTGTTTAGGAAATTACTATGTTATAAGGAAAAGTAAATACATTTATTCTGATTTCTAATTGAAGAGATAAAGATCTGATTTGTTTTTTAGACCTTCACTTCTTATTTAATATAAATGAAGCAATCAAGTATATGCTATTGGAAAAAACATAAATAAGCCTTGTTCGGCTATTAAAATCATAGTGCCTAGATTTTGATTTTATTAACATGAATATCATTATTACAGATTTCACTTGCATCACCTTGTTTTTTATTTCGTAATTGACAAATATTTGTAGCATCTCACATGTGGTGTAGCTGTGGATTCACACTGTCCTCATTGCTTATTGTCCAGTTCTAATTAAAAACGAGTTTGTGCGTGAAATGAAATTACAGCTCACAATCCCTACAGTAATTTGTGATAGATCACTCTGTCATTTCCACAGCAGTAACAGTCGCTCTGGGCTGCCATTTAGTCCCAGGGGCTCAGCTGGGATCGTGTGCACACCCTGTCAAACCAGGTGTAACTTTCTCTCTGACTGAAGAAAGCACTTCTACATGTGCCCAGGATTTATGGGAAAATTCCTTAATGTAGTGTACTCCGTTTTTTAAAAAAGTAGTGAAAGGTTTTAGCAAGAGAGGGACATAATAAAATTTAGATTTTTAAATGGACCACCTTTCTTGATGGCTGGGAAACTTTCAAACCTTTTCTCTTTCTTCATCTCTCCAACACCCACCTCTCCCTCCTCACTCTCAGCTGCAACTGTGCTTCTTTCACTCAAGAAAGTAGAAGCAACCCGAAGAGAACTTTCACATTCTCCCACTACCCAGTCTACTTCCCTGTGTCTGTACCAAACACCTATTCAAGGGTATTATTTCAGAAATAAGCAGAAAGAGCCGTTTCTATCCCGTACCACTGCCTCCATGTCCTCTTCTCCTGTTTCCACAGACTTAGTCCATCAAAGCCTCTCTTGTCAAGGTCATCAGTCAAATAGGAAGAAAATTAGAGGAGTGTGGAATCAAGAGAAGATTAAAAAAAAAAGGGACATGGTCAGCTCTGTCAAATGCTGGTGACAGGTCGATTCAAAGCCTTGATGATTCAAGCAAACTATATCTTGCGCTCAGGACTCTGAACAGAGAAGTAGTGTGAAGTAGAGCTGGGGTTCTAAAGGAGTTGTAGTTCCAGTGGAAAAGCAGATAAACTGGTCCCTTTATTTCTTTTTGGAAACCTTAGTAACCCCTGCAGATAAGAGAAATCAGGTCTTTCTGAATGTTGCTGAGTCATAGCACTTCCTAAGCACTGAGCAGCCCCTATCAGACTTTCTACTGTGCTGAAATACACATAGTGAAAATTTTTAACCATTCTAAGTGTACAGTTCGGTGGCACTATATTCACGATGTTATGCAGCCATCACCACTGTTCCCAAAACTTTTTCTTCATCCCATATGAAACTTTATAGTATGTAATGGCTCCCGTTCCCCTTTTCCCAGCTCCCTGCTGACCTCTAATATACTTTCTGTCTCTAGACGTTTACCTTTTGTGGATATCCCATATAAGTGGAATCACAACGTTTGTGTTTGTGTGCCTAGTTTATTTAGCAGATTTCTAGGATTTATCTATGTTGCAGCATATATCAGAACTTCATTCCTTTTAAAGTTGAAACAGTATTTCATTATATGTCTAGCTCCAGACATTTTAGAATAAGTTTTATTACTATTCTGTGTGTGTGGATAAAGTTTTCCTCTCTCAGTGGTGTAAAATTCCTGTCTTGTTCCTAGCTCTTCAGATTTGATTGTCCTTATATTTTTGTATGGGTTTTTTCCCTCTCCTAAAAGCCCTTAGGGTCTGAGTTTTTGTTTTTTAAGTTGGAAACCAGTTCCAAAATTGAATGTCCCAACAAAATAGGACAGTCAAGTTCCCATTATGATGTTTAGGGTTTTCAGAGACAGTTGTTGATAAAATTTTTCTTTAATTCTTTTAAAGTGCAGTTTACTTAGAAACCTGCTTGTAGAAAATAAAATCCAGTTAACCTCTGTAATTCAACTGTGACATTTCCATAAGCAAAAGTTCTTATATTTATAGCCTATGTATTCTCTTTTGGTATTCCAGTTCTGCAATTTTCTTATTCTTTCAGATGTCAGAATTGGAAAGGACTTTAGTTGGTTTTTCTTTAATTTTACTTGGTTTAGTTGGTTTTTCTTTCAGTTTACTTTTGAAGAGGCTTAGATCCATGGAGATTAAGTGACCAGCTCAGGGTCACACATCACATAATGAACAGATTCCATCTCATGACTACTGGTCCTGTATTCTCTTCATGATGGAAATACTTTGTTCAGCTCTTTTTAAAAATCAACTTTGTGGTGTAACTTAAGTATAACAAACGAAGATGTTTTAAGTGTCCAGTTTAGTTTAATAAGTTTTAACAAATTCGTACCCTCATATAACCACCACCCTAACCATTTCATCACCCCAGAAAGTTCCCTCTGTAGTCAATCCCCGCCTCAGCCCCATATAAATGTCATCATACAGAACGTACTTCTGTGTTCACTGTTTTGCTCAGCAAAGAGCTTTTGAGATTCATGTGTGTCGCTATGAGAAGTAGTATGCCCCTTTTTATTACTGGGTAGTAGTTCACTGGGTAGATGCATTGCAGTTTGTTCATCCATTCATCTGTTGATTGACAGGTGGTTTTCGGGTTTTGGCTGTTACAAATAAAGGTACTATGAAGCTTTTATGTACGAGGCCTTTTGTGGATGTATATTTTCATTTTTCTTGGGTAAATAATTGGAAGTAGAATTGGTAGGTCATATTATAAACGTATATTTAGCTTTTATGAGAAGCTCCCAAACAGTTATCATTTCGTATTCACACCAGCAATATATGAGAGTTCTAGTTGTTCCACATCCTCATCAATATTTATTATTGTCCATCTTTTAAATTTTAGCCATTTTAGAGGATGGAAATGTTACCTGGTCATTTTGATAGGCATTTCCATCATGACTAATGACACAGAGAATTTATTCACATGCTTGTAGGCCCTTTGTGTATCTCCTTTTGAGAAGTCTATGTTCTAATCTTTTGCCCATTTTTTATTGGATTATTTTGTTACTGAGTTCTAAAATTTAAAAAATGTATTCTAAGTAGAAGTCTTTTGTCATATATATATATATATATATATATATATATACACACACACACATATACATATTATAGATAATTTTGCCCATTGTGTGACTTATGACCTGGCCTTTCATTTTGTTATTTTTGTCTTTTGAAGAGCCAAGTTTTTAATTTTGGTGAAATCTAATTTTTCAATTTTTTCTCTCGTGATTAGTGCTTTTTACATCTTATATAACAAATACTTGCCGATCTCAAATTCATACATGAATATGTATGTAGAAAATATTTTTTGCTAGAATTGTAATAGATTTAACTTTTACATTTTGATATGTATTTAAAAATAATTTTTGCGTATGTTGTAGAGGTCTGGGTTTATTATTTTCCATGTAGACATCTAGTTGTTCCAACACCATTTGTTGAAATGGTATCTTTCCTCCTTTGAACTACTTTGGCACTTTTGTTTAAAATCAATTGATTATATATGTAGGCTTAATTATGGATTCTCTGTTTCTTATGTCCACCTTTATACCAGTACTGTACAGTCTTGATTACTGTAGCTTTATTGTAAGTCTTGAAATCAGGTGGTGTCAGTCATCCAACTTTGTTATTCTTTTCCAAAATTTGTGTTGGCTATCCCATATACATCTTTAAATCAGGTGATTAGTTTCTCTAAAAGTCCTACGAGAGTTTTGATTGGCATTGCATTGACTGTTAGGTCAATTTGGAGAGAACTGACATTCTAACCATATTTAGTCCTTCGATCCCTGAACTTGGTGTATTTCTCCACTTATCCAGATCTGTCATTTCTTTCAGCAGTGTTTTGTAGTTTTCACTGTTGAGTTCTTCCAACTTTTGGTCAGTTAGGTCTTTAGGGAGTTTGTCTATTCATCTGAAGCTATAAATTTCTTTCTAAGCCCTGTTTTAGTTGCATCCCAAGGATTTGGATATATATTTTCATTATCATGAAATATTTTTGAATTTGAGATTTCTTCTTTGACCTAAAGTTTATTTAGAAGCGTGCTATTTAATTTTTCATCTGCATTTGAAAAGAATGATTGTTCTGCCATTTTTGGTGCAGTTGATGGTCAGCTGTACTATGGTAAAAGTCAGGTAAACAGCAGGGAAAGGTGACGGGGTAGAAAGGATCAATTATGGAGTGAACAGGAATACTTCATAGAGGAGGTAACACTGAGCTGGGTTTTCAGGGATGGGTAGGATTTGTCAGAGAGAAATGCCATCAGCAGAGAGTGGCATGGATAAAGAAAGGTATGGTAATATGAAAACGATTGAAATGATACACGCAGTGTGGACCTGTGAATGGAAAAGTTCACTGGGCTCAAAAGGTAAAAGACTTAGAATGGCATGTTAATGAATTTATAACATATCCACATAGAAGTGCTCAGGAAATAATAGCGAATAGAGGAGTAACTGTCATACATGTGCAAATGGACCTTTTTGCAACTTAATAAAGGCAAAAAAAAAAAGCATGTCTAAATTTTAGAGAAAGAATTTTTGGTTTTGTTGTTTTGGGTTTGTTTGTTTGTTTTTTTGTTTTTGAGAAGTGACTAACCTCTGTTGGAGGTCTGATTTGCTGAACAAAGTCACGGAATAATTATTCTGTCCCTGTCAGTAACTCTGGCCTCTTCATCATCATCAACTTTCCCCCCTCTACTTTCTTTTCATCACTATTTAAACATGCTTAAGACTCTGTAGTCTTGAAAGTTGTAATTAATTAAAGTAATTAAAAAAATCCTACCTCTGCCCTCTTTCATCTCTAGCTGCTGTCACATAGTTCCCTTTGTCTTCATAAAAATTACTTTAAGTAATCTCTACACCTAATATGGGGCTTGAACTCATGACCCTGAAAATAAAAGTTGCATGCTCCTCCAACTGAGCCAGCCAGGCGCCCTGTCTTTGTAAAAACTTCTGATCATACCGTGTACACACAGCATTGTTTACTTACCCAGACTGCCTATGCTAAAGTCACCAGTAACCTCTGCTTCACTAAATCCAGGGATGTGTCCTAGACCTTCCCTTACCTCATCCATATTCAATACACATGACCATGTCTTCCTTCTTGAAATATGTTTTCTCTGACTTTTGTGATATCATGATCTTTTGATTCATCCTTCTGTCCCTTCCTCAATACTAGTGCTCCTTTACAGTCTAGTTTCTTGATTTCTTATTGCTGGTCAATCATTAAGTGTTTGATTCTTCTTCCCTTGTGTATTTTTCTCTCCTTTGGCTTACTCATACACTCCTGACTTTGTTGATCAATTATTTACCAAGGAGTCCCACTTTGTGACCCTAGCTCACAGTTCTCTTGTACAATCCATATAGCAGTGGACTATCTGCTGCCCATCTAACAACTGTGATTGTGTTTCTCACAGGTATCTGAACTTACCATCTCTCTCTGAATCTCTTTTTCCTCATTTTCTGTATATCAGTAAGTAGTACTGCTCTCTTTACTAGCCCAAGCTAGAAACCCAAGAATCACTTTGATTCCTTTTCCCTGCATTGAATGCATTGCCAAGTCTTCTTTCCTATCCATTCTACCTGTGAGAAGGCTTTTCAGATCCTCACCATTTCCTGTCTGCACACTGTTATCACCCCAGCCCAAGAAACCGTCATCTCTGATTGGACTCTACTGCAGTAACCTCCTAACTAATCTTCCCACATCTGCTCTGGCCGTTTCTCATCCATTCTCCAACGCTGTATTTTAAAGCTACACTATCCTTCTCTTTTTAAATTAGTAGAATATTTCTTTTAGAGCAGTTTCAGGTTTACAGAAAAATTGGTTGGAAAGTACAGAGTTCCTACATCCCCCTCTCTTCCTCCAGTCTCTCCAGTCATTTACATCTCATATTAGTGTGGTATATTCTTATAATTGATGAACCAATATTGATACATCTTTAGTATTATTATTAACAAAATTCCATAGTTTACATTAGGGTTCACTCTTTGTGTTACCCATTCTTTGGGTTTTGACAAATGTATATGGCATGTGCTCACATTACTGTATCGTGTAGGATAGTTCACTGCTTTACTTTTTTTTAAAGAAATTTATTTATTTATTTGATATAGAGAGAGAGACAGCCAGCAAGAGAGGGAACACAAGCAGGGGGAGTGGGAGAGGAAGAAGCAGGCTCCCAGCGGAGAGGCCTGATGCGGGGCTCAATCCTAGAATGCTGGGATCACGCCCTGAGCTGAAGACAGACACTTAACGACTGAGCCACCCAGGCGCCCCAGTTTCACTGCTTTAAAAATCCTCTGTGCTTCACCTTTTCATTTTCTCCCTGGCTCCCCAAATCTCTTGCAACCTTTTTACTTTCTCCATAGTTTTGCCTTTCCCAGAAAATCATATAGAGTCACATAGTCCTTAGCTTTTTCATGTTGGCTTCTTTTACTTAGCAATATACTTTTAAGGTTCCTCCATGTCTTTTCATAATTTGATAGCTCATTTTTTAAAAATTTCTGAATAATATCCCATGTATGGTTGTACCACCATTTGTTTATCCATTCACCTCTTAAAGAACATCTTGGTTGTTTCCAAGTTTTGGCAATTATGAATAAAGTCACTGTAAACATTTGTGTGCAGGTTTTGTGTGGACATAAGTTTTGAACTTATCGAATAAATATCAAGGAACACAATTGCTTGATTTTATGGTAAGAATATATTCAGGTGTGTGAGAAACTGCGAAAATGTCTTCCACAGTGGCTGAATCATTTCACGTTCTCACCAAACAGTAAGAGTTCCTGTTGCTCCACATCCTCACCAGCTTTTGACGATGTCAGTGTTTTAGATTTTAGTGATTCTAATAGGTGTGTAGTGGAATCGTTTTAACTTGCAATTCCCTAGTGACTTATAATTTTGAGCATCTTTTCATATGTTATTTGCCATCCATATATCCTCTTCAATGAGGTGTCTGTTCCAGTCATTTGCTCCTTGTGTAATTGGGTTCCTTTTTGTATTGAATTTTAAGAGCTCTGTATATTTTGGATGCCAGTCCTTTATCAGAAATGTGTTTAGGAAACAGTTTCTCACAGCCTGGGGCTTGTGTCATTCTCTGAACAATGCCTTTCATGGAGAACTTTTTAATTATAATGAAGTTCATTTTATCGATTTTTTTCATTCATGGATTGTACTTTTGGCGTTGTATCTAAAAAATTGCCAAGCCCAGGATCACCTAGTTTTTCTCCTATGTTATCTTCTAGTTGTATTATTTTGTGTTTTACTTTCAGGTTTATGATCCGTCTTTGAGTTAATTTTTGGGAAAGTTGAAAGGTCTGTGTTATATTTTTGCATGTGGATGTCCTGCAGTTCCAGCACGATTTGAAGAAAAGACTGTCCTTTCTCCATTGAATTTCCTTTGCTCCTTTGTCAAAGTTCATTTGACTATATTTTTGTGAGTCTATTTCTAGGCTTTATTCTGTTTCATTGATCTGTTTGTATTCTTTTGCCAATACCACATTGTCTTGATTACTGTGGCATGATATCTTTTAAAAATAAAACATGATCAGATCATCCCCCTCTCCAAATCACTTCAGTGGCCTGCCTTTGCTTTTACATGATGAAGATCCAGGTACTTCAGATAGCTCATACAAGGCCCTATGTTCTGTGTGAAACCTCCCTCCCCACCTCTTAGACTCTTCCTAGCCTTTCTTTTGTCATTAGGATTTTTCTCCCAGTCATTCCTTGTTATTCTTGACCTCCAGGCCTTTATAGTCATTGTTTCCTCTCTAGGATTCTACTCTAACTCCCTCTTCTCTTGGTTAGCTCTACTTGCCTTTTAGGTCTCCATTTAAAACTTACTGCCTTAACAAGGGCTTCCTAAATCTTCAAACTAGATTAGGGCTCGCTATTATACATTCTCATAACACCCTCTCTTCTTTATTATAATGTTTAGCACAGCCGTATGATTTATTTATTATCTGTTTTGTCTAACACAGACTCTCTGAGAAGGCCAGAGACCTCACAGAGGTGTTTTTTCATTATTCCATTTCTATTGCTATATACTCCGCTCTTGGCAAATAGCTGTCAACTGAATTAATGAGTGAAGGGAAGGGAACTGTGTACACTGGACATTAGCTAGATTCACTAACGGTAAAATGTGCTTCTCTGGATAGATCTTACTAGATGTGAGGCTGCCACAGTTAGTATTTAGAGATTGCAGCAAGAAATTTTATAAAATCTTTTCTGTTTTTGTGAGCAAGGTGTAGAGAAGTGTCAGGTCAGTAAGGGTTACATTGTAATCGGCGTCAGTGTGAGAAAACTGCTTCTGGTGTTCTGAAGGGCTTCTTAGTTGCAACTACCCTATTTAGCATTTATATCAATTTTATGAAGACTCAGAAGGCATACCCACATTGGCAGATTTAAAGTTTAGAAATGATAGTAAATGAGGGGCGCCTGGGTGGCACAGCGGTTAAGCGTCTGCCTTCGGCTCAGGGCGTGATCCCGGCGTTATGGGATCGAGCCCCACATCAGGCTCCTCCACTGTGAGCCTGCTTCTTCCTCTCCCACTCTCCTTGCTGTGTTCCCTCTCTCGCTGGCTGTCTCTATCTCTGTTAAATAAATAAATAAAATCTTTAAAGAAAAAAAAAAAAAGAAATGATAGTAAATGAATTAGCTGGTAGACTTTAGATTTTAAATGATGTTCCTCAGCTAAAAAAAATGTTCAAAATACAAAGATAAAATAGATTTGAGGTAAATGCAAAACCCTTTCACCAGCATTACATAACCTCTTTACAAACACGAGCTACAATTATGTTTCACTTATTTTATTAAGATAGAAAGATGGCAGTTATGTTGTGTGTATTATTTGTCACTGTGGTTGAATGTAAACCTAAAATGTCCGCAATTAAATGGTTTAACAGGAATCTGAATATAAAACTGGGCATATTTATAGAAGTATGTGATGTAGAACAAGGAAGATGCCCATTTTTTGTGTTCTTTGATGATTGTACTACGTGTGGAATAGGATCTAATACTGGATGCCACATTTTGGACAGATGTTGGCAGACTAGGAGATGTTCGGATGTGCAGCTTGATTACAGTAGATTTCCGGGTATGGAATCTCCTAAGTAGCAAAGTCAGGTTGGAGTCCTGGCTTTGTTACTTGTTAACTGATACTAAACAATTTATTGACCCTCTTTTAAGTTTTCTCATCTTTAGAATGGAGACAATGTCTACCTCACAGGTTGTGATAAATAAAGGAAAACATTTTCCTAATAAAATGTTATACAAATATAAAGAAATCTCATTCATCTAATTGGCAAAGGGACCTGAAGAGTTGAAGAAACTTTTTAATTTTTAGGCTGGAGAAGAGGGGCTTTTGGCAGTGAGGCATGATGGTGAGGTCAGTAGCAGCTGCTGTGTGAGGCATCTTACTTGACAACCTTGATATAGATTGCATGCATTTAATCAGGCTTAACGTTAAAGAATTTTGTGCTATTAACATAACTTTCATGTGTTTAGCAAAGATTTTAAAGCACATACTCTGTGTAAAGCAAAGTGCTAGGCATTGTAGCAAATACCAGGAAGAATCATACTTGATCCCTGTCCTAAAGAAGTTTACATTCTGGTAAAGGAGACAAATATGGACTCAAAATATTTGTAGGAAGTACAAGTCAGCGTGAAGAAGGGCCAGATGAAGTGAGTTGGCATGGTAAGAGGAAGAGTGCATGTGGACTCAGTGGACTTACACCAACCTTGAGTGCTTTACATGAAACATTGGTGTTGGTGGTTGTGCTGTTGTTCTGTAGTGAGGCTACCCTCACTGATGGCGTGGCTGGGTCTAGAGGCCAGAGAACACTCAGTTCCATTCATGTGTCTCTCTACCCCAGAGCTGTAGGGCTTTATAGCCAGCTATCACTACTGAGGGGTAATGAGTCATGATGATATAACAGCCTTAAATTTTGGAATATGTGGTTTTATTCAATGCCTTCTTTCCTCCACCCTTTATCACTTGGTTAGGCTTAAAAACCACAGCTTTCTAGTGTCCTTCACTTGTTCCATTTAACTTTAAGGTTTTATGCTGTAATTCCTGTTCACTTTGTTGAATGTCAGACTTTCTGGAAGTGTCTGGGTCGGGGTGTGTGGTGCCGGTGTGACAGGACATGAACGATGATTTTCCAGCTGCCTGGAGATTGGTAATTCAGATGAATATTTTAGATCTGACATTGCCATTTCCCATGGGTTTTCTCAACATTTCCAGAGGTTTTGGCAAGTGAGTTTCTTTTTCTTTTTTTTTTTTTAAAGATTTTACTTATTTATTCGACAGAGATAGAGACAGCCAGCGAGAGAGGGAACACAAGCAAGGGGAGTGGGAGAGGAAGAAGCAGGCTCATAGCAGAGGAGCCTGATGTGGGGCTCGATCCCATAATGCCGGGATCACGCCCTGAGCCGAAGGCAGACACTTAACCGCTGTGCCACCCAGGTGCTCCTTGGCAAGTGAGTTACTAAAATGAGTATAAGTAAGTATATATCTAGGCAAGCTGGTATGTCTAGGTACAGTTATGCTTTGATTATTGCTCTGGTGGTCACCCCTATTCCATGGCTCAAGACTGTCTGAAGAACCGAGTATACATTTTAGTAAAAAGTTCGAAGTTCCCTCAGTCCATGGAGGTAGTGAGTCACCTGGTGTACATGTCAGTCTAATGCCCAGCCTCATTTTGCTGTATTCCCAAGAGGTTTGGTTAGATATGGAACTACTTTATGGTTCAGATTTAAATCAGGAAAGGTGAATAAATTTAGGGTGTTTAAACCAGGTTAGACTTAGTTTATTCTCGAGCTAAGAGACAGACCCTCTAGAAAGTTTCAGAGGCTATTCAGGGCTGGAACACCACTATAGTGGTCTGTTGGAATGAGAAAGATTGAAGTGGCAGGTATATTTGCCTATGTCCATAAATTCCATATCCAGCTTTAAACCATACAAGTCTGAGAGGAAATAATTTATATTTTGGTTCATTCATTCATTAACTGTTAAGTCTTTGCTGTTTATAAAGTAATGTAAAGATGAAGATGAATCATAGAGGATTTTGCCTTTAAGGAGCTTAATCTTTTTGGGGAATTAAGATATGTACATAATTAACTATAATCCAAGTTAAAAAATGAAGTGTACCACATAAAGGTATAAGTTAATGTCATGGTAATTTTGAAGGGAAAAAAATGATTGTTTTCCTCAAGGAAGAACAGTGCGTAGAGACTGTAATGTGATGTAACAGCTGGCAGCTGTTTATCAGCGTCAGCAAGTCGTTATGGAAGAGATTCCTTTGAGCAGGGAGATGGAAAAATGAATAGGATTTGGACATACAAAAGTACAGGAGAAAGTCCATGTAGAAAGTAGGAACAATACTGAATAATGTCATAGAGACAAAGTGTAGAGCAAATAAAGGAGAGTAAGAAATCAGTACAGTTGGACAATAGTGTACATGAGTGATAATAAAAGAAAACTAGGTTGAAAAGTAAGGTGAGAAAGATCAGAATGTTAGAGTGTATTTGTCATTTGTCATTTAAGACCTACTCTCCTGCTCTGGGAATGTCTGTCTAAACACACCTTTTATCATGACTATGAGAAACAAATTTATAAGGGGAGCCGTGGCATTCTTGGAGAGCTCTGCGATCACTCTTCATAGGTTAGACTTTACTGAAGGGGCACTGCAGTCCCTGAATTAGGGAACCTAAATGCAAGGGGAGTAGCTGGACCCTGGAGTACAGAGACCAGGTGGTGGTACTCAGTGACCACAGGCAAGGTTGATCATAATGAATTAATAGGGTCAAAGCAGCAGTCAGAATAGTCTGATGCCCAGAGACCTATGACGTTGGCTACTTGATCATGGTGTTCCTAGAAGTAAAATGGATAGGAAGCCCACTAAAATCTTACTTTACCTGTATAAGCAGAAAAAGTTCTAGATTAAGTGAACAGAAGTCTAAGTTGAATTGTAAAAACACAGTCATGACACCGCTCAGTCAGTTCCCAGACTTGAGTCATTTACAGACCCAGAACCCTTTGTATGAAGGAGAGGCCATGTCCTCTACACTGCCAAAATTTACATCGTTTATTTTCCTTCCAGCCATCCCCAAAGGGGATGCACCGCACTGGGGAAAGGAATTAATCAGATTATTTGGGAACTACTGGATATTGGCTCTGAACTGACACTGATTCTAGTAGACCCAACACATCACTGGTCTACCAGCTTAGGGAGGTCAGATGATCAATGGGGCTGAAGTTCAGGTCCATCTCACAGAGAAACCAGTGCATTTGTGAACCCATCCTGAATCTAGTTGTTCTCCAATTCTGTAATGTATAATTGGAATAGACATACTCAGCAGTTAGCAGCATCCCCACATTCATTCCCTGACAAATGAAGTAAAGCTGTTTTGGTGGGGAACACCAAGTAGAAGCTACTGCCTCTACCTAGGATAATAGTATACTAAAAGCAACAGCACATTTCGGGGGGTGGGGGCGGAGGTTGCAGAGACTAGTGCCACCATCAAGGACTTGAAAGATGCAGGAGTAGTGATTCCCACATTTCTAATCAGCCTGCCTGTTCGGCCTGTGCAGAAGATAGATGGATCACGGAGAATGACACTGTATTACTGTAAGCTTAACCAGATGGTGGCTTCAGTACAGCTGCTATACCAGATGTGGCTTCATTGCTTGAGTAAATTAACACATCCCCTGGTGCCTAGTATGCAGCTGTTATCTGACAAATGCTTTTTCTCTGTACCTGTCAATAAGACCACCAGAAGCAGTTTGCTTTCACCTGGCAAGGCCAGGAGTACACCTTCACTGTCCTGCCTCAGGGGTATATCAGCTTTCCAGACCTATGTCATAATTTAGTTCACAGGGATCTTGATTGCCTTTCTCTTCTCTAAGATATCACACTTGTCCGTTACATCGATGGCATTATGCTGGTTGGACTAGTGAGTGAGAAATAGCAACTACTCTATATTTATTGGTAAGACATTTGTGTGTTAGAAGGTCAGAAATAAATCTGATAAAAATTCAGGGGACTTTCACCTCAGTGAAATTTCTAGGGGTCCAGCAATATGGTTCATATGGTGATATCCTTTCTAAGGTGAAGGATAAGTTGCATCAGTCCCCACCCCCAACCCCACAACCAAAAAAGAGGCACAATGACTAGTAGCTTCTTCATATTTTGGAGGCAACATATTCCTGCAAATATATTGTATTACTCTGACCCATACCGAATGACCCAGAAAGTTGCTAGTTCTGAGTAAGACCCAGAACAAGAGAAGGCTCTGCAACAAGTCCAAGTTGCTGTGCAAGCTGCTCTGTCATGTGGGCCATGTGATCCAGCAAATCCAATGGTGCTTGAATTGGCAGTGGATAGAGATACTGTTGGGAGCTTTTGGCAGACCCCAATAGGCAAATCACAGTGCAGGCCCTTAGGATTTTGGAGCAAAGCCCTGCCATCCTTTGTGGATAATTATTCTCCTTTTGAGAAGCAGCTCTTGGCCTGCTACTGGGCCATAGTACAGACTGAACACTTAACCATGGGCCACCAAGTTACCATGTGGCCTGAATTGCCCCTCATGACCTGGGTATTATCTGACCCTTCAAGCCATGAAGTTGGGCATGTGTAAGCAGCACTGCCTCATCATTTGGAATCGTATATATGTGCTTGGGTGCAAGTAGGCCCTGAAAGCGCTGCCCGCATACACTTCTGCTACACTCCCTTCTCTTTCCTGGCCTATACCTATTTGCCTTGTGGGGAGTTCTACAATCAGTTGACAGAAGAAGAGAAGACTTGGGCCTGGTTTGCAGATAGTTCTGCATAATATGCAGGTGCCACCTGAAAGTGGACACCTGCAGCATGTAGCCCCTTTCAGGGATGTCCCTGAAGGAGAGTGCTGAAGGGAAATCCTCCCAGTGGGCAGAACTTTGAAAAGTACACCTGGTTGTACACTTTGCTTGGAGGGAATATGATTGGCATATTGGTGACAAGGAACAGATAGGTGGATAGACTTATCTGGGCAAAAAAAAATGTGAAGATATTTGTGTCTCATGTGAATGCTCACCAACGAGTGACCTCAGTAGAGAAGGATTTTAATATTCAAGTGGATGGGATGGCCTGTTCTGTGGACGCCGGTCAGCCTCCTTTCCCGGCTACCCTGTCATCACACAGTGGGTTTGTGAACATGGCTATAGTGGCCGGGATGGAGATTTTGCAGGGGCTTATCAACATAGATTTCCATTCACCCGGGTTGACCTAGCTTTAGCCTCTGCAGAGGGCCTAATCTGCCATCAAACAGAGACTAACACTAAGTCCTCAATATGGCACTGTTCCCCTGGGTGATCAGCCAGTTACCCGGTGGCAGGCTAAGGAGATGTGTATGAGTGCTGAATTCTCAAGGGGTAAACTTGCGATGGTTGGTTTTATGTCATTTTTTGTTATTTTTTTGCGTGTAGTTGACACACAATGTTACATTAGTTTCAGGTGTACCACATAGTGATTCCACAAGTATATACATTATGCTGTGCTCACCACAACACTATTACAATATCATTGACTATATTCCTTATGCTGTGCCTTTTAAAAGAAAAAAAAAAGATTTTGTTTATTTATTTTAGAGAAACCATGATTTGGGTGGGTGGGTAGAGGAAGAGGGAGAAGCCGACTTCCTGCTGAGCAGGGAGCCCAACGCAGGGCTTAATCCTAGAGCCCTGGGATCATGACCTGAGTGGCAGGCAAACACTTCACTGACTGAGCCACCCAGGCGCCCCTGTGGTTTGCCTTTTATGTGACTTATTCATTCCATAACTGGAAGCCTTTATCTCCCATTCCCCTTCACCCATTGTACCCATCCCTCAATCCCCCTCTCCTCTGGCAACCACCCATTTGTTTTCTGTATTGATTCATTTGGTTTGTTTTTTAGATTACACATATATGTGCACTCATATAGTATTTGTCTTTCCCAGTCTGATTTATTTCACTTAGCTTAATACCCTCTAGATCCATCCATGTTGTTGCAATGGCAAGATCTCATCCTTTTTTATGACTGCATAATATTCCTGTGTGTGTGTGTGTGTGTGTGTGTGTGTGTGTGTGTGTGTACCATATCTTCCTTATCTATTTGTCTATCAGTGCTTCCATATCTTGGCTATTGTACATAACTCTGCAGTAAACATAGGGGTACATATATCCTTTTGAATTAGTGTTTTTGTTTTCTTTGGGTCAGTATGCAATAGTGGAATAACTGGATTGTATGGTAATTCTATTTTTAATTTTTTGATGAACCTCCATACAGTTTTCCACAATAGCTGTACCAATTTACATTCTATGAACAGTGCATAAGGGTTCCTTTTCCTCTGTATCCTCACCAACACTTGTTATTTCTTGTCTTTTTAATTTTAGCCATTCTGACAGTTGAGAGGTGATATGTCATTGTGGGTTTGATTTGCATTTCCCTAAAGATTAGTGATATTGAGCATTTTTTTTTTATGTATCTGTTGGCCATCTGTATATCTTCTTTGGAAAAATGTCTATTCACCTCCTCTGCCCTTTTTTGAACTGGATTATTTTTTGGTGTAGAGTTGTAGAAGTTCCTTATATATTTTGAATACTAACCCCTTATTGGATATCCCGGTTGCAGATATCTAATATCTAAATTAGGTTGTTTTTTTGTTTTGTTGATTATTTCCTTCATAGTGCAAAAGCTTTTTATTTTGATGTGTTCCTGATTATTTATTTTTTCTTGTTTCCCTTCAACTTTGAAAATAGGGTTTAGAGTTCCAAGTCAGACTATACAAATCAATGAAAATATTCTGTATTTTCAGTGAGAAATAGTAAAAAAACAGTATTGTTTAAAAATCAGAAGTTGAGGGGAGCCTGGGTGGCTCAGTCATTAAGCGTCTGCCTTCGGCTCAGGGCGTGATCCCGGCGTTCTGGGATCGAGCCCCACATCAGGCTCCTCCGCTATGAGCCTGCTTCTTCCTCTCCCACTCCCCCTGCTTGTGTTCCCTCTCTCGCTGGCTGTCTCTCTCTCTCTGTCAAATAAATAAATAAATAAAATCCTTAAAAAAATCAGAAATTGAATTTTTAAGTCTTTATATTCATTTTGAAACTTGTGTTGATAAAATATTATTTCACTTGATAAGGTGGATTTCAGATTTTGTGGACATTTTTTGAGTGAATGCCCTGAATGCTTTTAAGGACTGTAGTATATGTGATGACAATAACTCTATTGTGTTTAACTTATCTTTAAAACTACTGACTTTTCCTTTTCTTTGATACCACCTAAACAACTTTTTTAGAAAGACAGCATTGATGATGGCTACAGGTGGGATAAAGAGAAGGATAGATCTGTTTGTTTGGGTAGCTGAATAAACATTGGAAAAAGGAGACCTGGAGGCAGGGAAGAGAGGGAGATAACATTTACTCACTACCTATTGTAAGTCAGATATAGGTATTCCACTTATGTGAATGTCATTTAGTCTTAAAATCTCATGAGATGTAGATAATCATTGATACTCATTTTACAGATAAGAAAAATCATGACTAAAATAAATAATTTGCCCTGAGTCAAATGGTTAGTGGTAAAAGTCAGGATTTAATCCTAAATGGTTAGTGGTAAAATCAGCATTTATTATTTTTTTAAAAGATTTTATTTATTTATTTGAGAGAGAGAGAGATAGAGAGAGAGCAAGAGAGCACAAGCTGGGGGGTGAAGAGGGTCAAAGGAAGGAAGAATCAGGCTCCCTGGGATTACAACCTGAGCAGAAGGCAGACGCTTAACTGACTGAGCCACCCAGGCACCCCAAAAGTAAGTATTTAATCCTAAATCTTTGGCTTCGTTGCCTGTGTTTTTCCCCACAAAATAGCTAAGGTGAAATGAGCCATTAACACTGCAAAATAAAATAGAAGGGTTGTTTATATGTGATTTTTCTGAGCAGAAAAGAAAGGCTGTGTTGAAGAATAAAGTAGAATTCCCTGTATTGGCCAAAGTCCGGAGCACTTGTGAGGGTGATATTAGACAGTGGTGTACACCAGTGTTCCTACATCAGGTTTGTATTTTCATGAGGTGCTGTTGGTGGCGTTGTGGGGGTAGGGAGGATTGTCTGTGCACCACATTGCAATCACAGTTTGAAAAATCTTTAATTTGTTTGCGTCATAGGAGAGATAGGTTTCCAATAATTAAACAGCACTCGGTGAGCAGTGTGTATCTGTATATAGATTTGTTTGTTTAAGGTTGAGTTAGCTGCTACTGGTAACTGAGTTTTCAGTCTCTCAGATCCCTGGTATTTCTATGAAATAGGCTTTGATAAACACAGGTGTAAGAGTTATTTGATAGCTCTATCTGATTTCAGAAATATCTTTTGAAAATGTGGAAAATCAACCTGGTTAGTATTTTATATGAATGGATAATATAGATTTTAGTATATAGTATAAATCTAAGAAAACAAAAAGAGTTCATGTATTGTTATATACTGGATTGAAGAAATCACACAAAAATTTCCACCTAGGATTTTTTTTTAATGCATAGGTGAGACTTTTAAATATCTCCTCAAATCCAGTTTGTCACCTGTTTCTGAAAGATTAAGCCTTGTTTCTGAAATGGAATAGATTAAGCCTAGCTTAAGGGTCATACTAAATATTTTATGACTTAAAGTTCTGTAAAGCTGTTTAGTCATTTCCATTAATCACCTTCTTTAATGTCCCTAGGTTATTGAATCTCTTGGAATTGTTATTTATAAAGCACTGGACTATGGTTTGAAGGAGAATGAAGAAAGGGAGTTAAGCCCCCCCCTGGAGCAGCTCATTGATCACATGGCCAATACGGTGGAAGCTGACGGCAGCAACGATGAAGGCTATGAGGCTGCAGATGAAGGCCTGGAAGATGAAGAAGATGAAAAGAGAAAAGTCTCAGCCATCCGGTCATATAGAGATGTCATGAAGGTAAAGAGGCAATTTACATACTATTTGGTTTTTTAAGAGTCGTTATTTCACTTTAGACTATTAACTGTAGAAAACAAACTAAACTGGTGGTTACCAGAAGGGGAGGGGATGGGGGAGGAGAAAATAGGTGATAGGATTTGAGGAGCGCTCTTGTTGTGATGAACACCAAGTGTTGTACAGAAGAGTTGAATCACTGAATTGTACACCTGACACTAATATTACACTGTATGTTAACTAAGTGGAATTTAAATAAAAACTTTTTTAAAAAAGCATATGGGAACAAATAAGTTATAAACTGAAAAAAAAAGTAAATGGGAATTCAGCCTTTGATAATAGTTCATAGATCTTCAGCTATTAGTGAAAGGAATAAGAAACTAAAATATTCCTGGTTTTGTGATTTGTTCATAACTTCAACATGGCCATATGTGATTGAATTATAACTCTCAAAAAACCACTTTTAGTTATCATATACTCCTTAATATTGCATATTTAACACCAGCTTAACTGTGCATGATGTCTTCAGTTGACTTCTGCATTTTCCTTTTTACGAAGTAAATAACAACTGTGATCCACTAATTTTATGAAGATTCTGCATCTGAAATATTACAGCTGATGTTTTACTTCGTTTTCTTGACCTACTTAGTGATACTTATATGTAATGAAACAAGGTTTATAGTTTGAATTCAAATTTTCTCCTTAAACTCTTTGTGTACTTGAAGGACATAATACTAAATGCACAGAGATTAAAATTAAGATTTGTCAGTCTTAAAAGAGCATTCTGCTTGGTTATTTACATATGATGTTTACTAGATTTTGTAAGCAGTATTGGTTATATATCACTTATTTCCAACTTTTTTAAAAGCATCTCAGAGACAGGAATAGAGAGGAATCTTGAAGATAGTACTTTTCAGGTATACTGCAGCATACCCTGCTTCTTGTTCCTTCTTAGATGATAAATATCTGGAGAAATCTAGAACAGGACTCTACAGTTAAGATGCTATGAAATTCAGATATATTCTTTATCTCTTTTAAGACTTGCAGTACTTTTCTTTTTTTTTTTAATTTTTAATTTAAATTTTTTTATGTAAAGTTCGATGATTCATTAGTTGCGTATAACACCCAGTGCACCATGCAATACATGCCCTCCTTACTACCCATCACCAGCCTATCCCATTCCCCCACCCCCCTCCCCTCTGAAGCCCTCAGTTTGTTTTTCAGAGTCCATAGTCTTGTTTTAAGTAACACGGCACCCCAATACAAGCGGGTGCACCCCATGTGTGTTTGGGTTGTGGAGTGGCCTTCGGTGGTCCCCTCTGCAGATGGGCTCCGTGGCCTAGTGTCCCCATCCCCGCCACTTGTGATCCCATGCCAAGGCGTGGGAGGGGTTGCCACCAAGGTTTCCACCAGCCCACAAGCGACAGCACGGCAGCCATCCCCTCCAGTGGCTCTTGCTCATGGCCACCCATGACTATTACTGGCACCACCTGGGTTCCACTTTCAGTAACAGCTCCAGCAGAGGTGCAGACTGTCCTGTGGAAGGCATTCCTCACCACGCAGGCGTCCGCAAGGCCAATCAGTCACTGGTAGGCAAGCTTCTTTTTCTACAAGTCTACTCTCTTTGTTCATGGCTACAGTGTTGGAGTCCCCAGAACTCTCAGAATCTTCCCAGGCCTCCAGCAGGACAATCACCTGTGACTTAGCTTTGGAAGCCGTGAGGAAGCAGCCTGGGAAAGCCAGCACTGGGCTCCAATCCTGAGCGGCCAACACCAGGCTTTAAAAGGCGCTAGGCTTATCAGAACCCTTCCCCCCCACCCCCCACCCCTCTAGATATTAGGTAGGTTGCAGCAAGCAGAAGCCGTTTGGGCTTTTTTAATATAGCAAAACACCAAAAAGGAAGTTGAAAGAACCCCACTCTTTACTATCCAAGCCACAAACTTTCCTGACACCTTATAACTGTGTACCTTGCACCAAATGGAAAATAAACTCCAAGCAGCCAGTAAAGAAAAAAGAAAAGAAGAAAAAGAATTTTAAATTGAGGTATAATTGACATTATGTTTTAGGTGTGTAAGTTAATGATTTCAAATACATATTATGAAATGGTTTTCATATAAGCCTAGTTAACATCCATCAGCATACATAATTACACATTTTTTTCTTATGATGAGAACTTTTAAAATTTACTCTCTCAGCAGCTTTCAAATGTACAATACAGTATTAACTATGGTCACCATGCTGCATATTACATCCTCAGGACTTACTTATTTTATAATGGTAAGTTTGGCCTTTTGACCTCCTTCACCTATTTTGCCCGCCCCCCCCACCTCTGCCAACTACCTATCCTTTGTACAAAAAGATTACTTTTTAGAGTTTTTATTTAAATTCCATTTAGTTAACATACAGTGTAATAATAGTTTCAGGTGTGCAGTATAGTGATTCAACACTTCTGTACAGCATCTGCTGCTCATCGCAAGTGCGCTCCGCAGTCCCCGTCACCTGTTGCACCCATCCCCCCAGCCACTTCCTTTCTGGTAACCATCAGTTTGTTCTTCATAGTTAAGAATCTGTACAAAGAGATAACTTTTAAAAGAAGAAAATGTTGCATGGATACATTGAAGATATGTTTTGCAGCATAATTTACACTATTCTAAAATGAAATAAATGGCAAAGAAATGATTATCAACTAGATGGACTATTATATAGTCTCTAAAATTATAATTCTGTGAGTTATTTAGTAATATGGAAAATTTCTGCTTTAATAAATAGAAAAGCGACCTGCATATACTAGTATATGGATAAAGAATGGAAGAAACTGGTAATCTGAAATAGTATGTTAGTGATGTTGTGATTCAGGGTGAACCATTTAGCTTCAGAAATTCCATTCCTCTTATTGCTTACCATTTATATAATACAAGATTGTAAAATTTTAGTATATTAAGTATGGTATTGGCCATGAGTAGTCTTATAAGTTATGCTTTCAGTGTTAATTCATAATTTAAAACAAAATGTGGCATGTTTCTACAAATATAAGCACAAAGTTTACACACAATAAGCCCTGCTTATAAAAAGCTAGCAGGTTTTTGGTTTGCCATGTAATGTCAGAATTTGCATACAATTGTGAAAACAACTCAGAGGAAAAGTTTAAGAAACAAATAGTACTGTAGAATGTGATTTAAAATAGAAATAAGCTTTATGTATTTAATTTTATATGCCAAACTAGATTAGCCCAGTGCAGAGTTTGTCTTCATTTTCAAAATGTACACGTATTACAAATAGCTGATACATGGGTGCTTGGGTGACACCGTTGGTTAAGCAGCTGACTCTTGGTTTCGGTTCAGGTCATGATCTCAGGGTCATGAGGTGGAGCCCCAAGTTGGGCTCTGTGCTCAGTGGGAAGTCTGCTAAAGTTTCTCTCCCTCTCCCTCTGACCTTCCCTGCACTTACTCTTGCTCGTATTCTCTCTCTCTCTCTCTCAAATAAATACATTTTTAAAAAGCCCAAATAGCTGATATAGGATAAATCTGTTATTTTCATTTGTGTACGAAGGCTGCCTAGGTTTAATGGAGCATATACAACTGTGGGCAGAATGTTTGTTTGAGCTTGTCATTACTGAATTAAGATCCTCCAAACAGGGGCGCCTGGGTGGCACAGCGGTTAAGCGTCTGCCTTCGGCTCAGGGCATGATCCCGGCGTTAATGGGATCGAGCCCCACATCAGGCTCCTCCCCTATGAGCCTGCTTTTTCCTCTCCCACTCCCCCTGCTTGTGTTCCCTCTCTCGCTGGCTATCTCTCTCTGTCAAATAAATAAATAAAATCTTTAAAAAAAAAAAAAAAGGTCCTCCGAACATAGGTTAGTTGGGTGAACTGTGTTCATCAGTCAAATTAGAGACACTCCAAAAGAAGAAATTGCAATTCTCTGTACTTCAGAATGTTGTGTTAAGTTTTGAAATTTGCTGGGAACATACTAATTTGTTTTTACTGATCTAGGCAAAAATTTAGTAACTTATCCTAACTGTATGATGCTAAATTTAGTGAAGACATTTTTTATACAGTTTTTACTTTGTTTAGCTATTAATTTCTGTGATAAATATATGATATTCATTAGGTAAAACATTTTAGTTATAGTTTAAAATGATATTTTACTTAGGTTTTGCAAATAAAATTCTAAGCTTTGTGAACTGAACATTTTTAAAAACATTTGAATTTCAACAGTTGACAATAAATTATGGGGAAATCCTGGAGTCTAATATTATCAACAAAGGACTGTAATGTGATAAATTCTAAACATCTGAGACGATACCATTTTGATTATGCCATTTTCTTTTCTGGGACGATTGAGTTTTTATTACAAACATTGTAATTACATGTTTCTAAGCAAAGGGTGATAGATCGATAAATGCTTTGGAATTTAGAATTTAAGCAAAAACTCTATTCTCAATTGTGCTGAAGTTTTAAGAACTTGATGGTGTATATAGTATTTTGATACTAATTAGGGTAAAAAAATCGGGATTATATATAGAATTTCTGAGTTCCTGGCATACATCTTTGATGTGATATCAAATAAAAATTTTTCAGGCCACCTGGGTGGCTCAGTCGGTTAAGCGTCCAATTCTTGATCTCAGCTCAGGTCTTGATCTCAGGGTCATGAGTTCAAGCTCCACGCTGGGCGTGGAGCCTACTTAAAAAATAAATAAAATTTTTCCTCCTAGTTGGCTCATTCAAAAATATAGATGCTAACTTATTTGACAAAAACATCAAAATGTTTCAAAATGTTAGCAAGTATTGTAGGTTGTCTTTTTTTTCTAATCACATCTATCTAGACGAAGTTTGAAGATATTTTCAAGTTTTTTTTTTTTTTTTTACAGATTTTATTTATTTATTTGACAGAGACAGAGACAGCCAGCGAGAGAGGGAACACAAGCAGGGAGAGTGGGAGAGGAAGAAGCAGGCTCATAGTGGAGGAGCCTGATGTGGGGCTCGATCCCAGAACGCCGGGATCATGCCCTGAGCCGAAGGCAGACGCTTAACCGCTGTGCCACCCAGGCGCCCCGATATTTTCAAGTTTTGTTGAAAATATGTAACAAGGTCTTATGTGTTTAATGAAAACTTCAGAAAATTTATTTGGATTCTAGCAATAGTATTAATGATTCTATACGAGGAATCCAGATAATGGAGTTGTCAGATTTTTAAATTTATGTTGAAGATTCCAGGAGCCAGGGTTGAAACTTTGAACAGAAAACTGGAAAATATATAAAAAGAGCCAAATGGAAATTTAGAACCAAAAAATAAATTAACTGAAATAAAAGTTTAGTGAATGGGTTTAATAGACTAGACAGAGATGAAGAGAAAAAGAATGAAATGAAATATTGTCAGTAAAAAGTACTCAGAATGAAATACGGAGACACAAAAAGAATAGAGTGCAGAATAGTGGGTTAGATAAAAAGGCAGTATATTCAATTAAAATCCTGAAAGGAGAGCAAGGAAGAGGGAGGATGGAAGAAATATTCGAATACTAAGAATTAATACATACTAAGGTCATAACTAACAGTTAATACATATTAGTTAATACAAACTAAAAATTTTCCAAAACCATGGAAAACACTATGCCACCAATTCAAGAAGCCCCACAAATCAAGAGCAAGTAAAATAATATGAAAATAACTTAGTTTCCTCATAGTTAAACTGCCAAAAATCACAAACAGAAAATTAAAATCTTATAGGAAAAATTAGACTGCAGTGACTTCTCAGTAGAAACAGTGGGAGCTGGAAGACATAATGGAATAATACCTTCAAAGTTCTAAAGTAGAACCTAAAATTCTTTACCTAACGAAATATCTTTCAAGAATAAAGGTAAAATAGGGGCATCTGGGTGGCTCAGTCAGTTAAGCATCTGCCTTTGGCTCCGGTCATGGTCTCAGGGTCCTGGGATCGAGTTCTGAGTTGGGCTCCCTGCTCAATGGGGAGTCTGCTTCTCCCTCTCCCTTTGCCCCCCCCCCC
>NW_024425897.1:5348275-5381858 GCF_017311325.1 Ursus maritimus
CCCCCCCCCCCGAATTGTGCTTTCTCTCTTGCATGTGCTCTCTCAAATAAATAAATAAATAAAATATTTAAAAAATAATAATAAAAGTAAAATAGCTCTTTTTCTGATAAGCAAGTATCAGGAGGGGCCTAGAGTAGGAGATGGGGAGTCATCAGCCTTTAGGTGGTATTTAAAGTTAAACTTAAAAATCTATTCATAGAACAATGGCAGGTAGGTTAAGTAAGAGATAACAGTCCAGTCCTCTCGTGAAATAAACTGAAATCCAGCAACATCAAATAAATTGTCCCAGGTCATATAACCTCGTGTTGATAGATAGGAGACAGAACCTACTCCGTTAATTATGTTCCTCTTCCCCCATATTGTCCACCCCCCCTTTTTTTTTTTGGTAACTGTAAAAGATGGTTTTGTTGTATGCTTACTGTATGCCATGCTGTATGCTTAACTACTTTAAAATATGATTTTCTTTAATATAAAAGTAATATACATTCATTCTAAAGTAGAGTGCTTAAGAACTTGGCTTCTAGAGGTACACTGCTTGGGTTTGACTCCAGTTCTGCTGCCTAGCTGTGTGATTTGGGTAAATTACTGAGCTATTCTAAATCTCAGTTTCCATATCTATCAGTTGGATTGTTGTAAGGATTAAATGAAATGATGCATTTAGGAACAAAGAACAAAATAAAAGTCAAGCAGTTCGTGGACACTGAAATAACCACTTGGATTATTTCTCCTCTGTGGGACTATTTCTCCCTCTGGCTCAATGGAGACTTTGTGAAATTTCATTATCCTTTGTTACATTTTTACAACATTTTAAATTGTGGTAAAATATACATGCAACTTATCACGTAAATTATTTTAAAGTGTACAATTTAGTGGCATTTAAGTACATTCACAATATTGTTCAACCATACCCATTAGCTAGTACCGGAGCCTTTTTATCACCTCAAATGGAAACCCCATACTCATCACTTCTTATCCCTTGTCTTGCAGCCCCTGGCAACCACTAATCAGCTTTCTGACTTTGTGGATTTGTGTGTTCTGGGAATTTCATATAAATGGAATCATACAATATATGATCTTTTGTGTCTGGCTGCTTTTACTTAGCATAATGGGGTTAAGGTTCATCCGTGTTATAATGTGTGTCAGTGCTTTTTTCCGAATGAATAAGATTTCACTGTATGTATATACCACATTTTGTTTTTCCACATATCAGTTCAGAACATTTGAATTGTTCCCACCTTTGGCTACTATGAATAGTTGCTGGTATGAACATTGATATACAAGCTTTTGTTTGAACACTGGCTTTCTATTCTTTTTGATAAACAGTTGACCCTTGAACAGAGCAGAAGTTAGGGACATTGACCCCCTGCACAGCTGAAAATTTGCATGCAGCTTTTGATTCCCCAAAAACTTGACTGCTAAGCAAGCCAAGTGTTGACCAGAAGCCTTATTGATAACACAAACAGTTAATACATAGTTTGTATATGTATTATATACTGCCTTCTTACAATAAAATAAGCTAGAAAAAATGCTACTAAGAAAATCATATGGAAGAGAAAATACATTTACAAATACAATACAGTACCGTACTGTATTTGTATTTTAAAAATCTGCGTGTGCATAGACCTGAGCAGTTCAAACCCCTGTTGTTCAAGGTTAATGATGTTCCCCCTAAGGGTGGAGCTGCTGGCTCACATGGTAACTTTCTGATAAATCACCAAACTGGTTTTCACAGTGGCTGTACAATTTTACATTTCTACCAGCAATACACAGGGTTCCGATATCTCCACATTCCCATCAACATTTATTTTCCATTTTTTGGTTTTGGTTTTTGTAGCCATCCTACTAGGTCTGAGTGGTACCTCATTGTGGTTTTGACTTGCATTTCTCTAATGACTCATGGTGCTGAGCATCTTTTTACGTGCTTTTTGGTCAGTTGTATATTTTCTTTGGAAAAATATCTGTTTAAATCAATTTTTAAATTGCGTTGTCTTTTTGTTGTGTTTATAGTTCTTTATAGGAGTGTCTGGGTGGCTCAGTCAGTTAAGCATCTGACTCTTGGTTTCAGCCCACATCATGATCTCAGGGTTGTGAGATGGAGCCCCATGTTGGGCTTGGCACTGGGTGTGGAGCCTGCTTGGGATTGGGATTCTCTCTTGCCTTCTCCCCTATGTCCCCACTCTCTTTCCCTCTCANATAAATAATCTTAAAAAAAAAAAAAAAGGTTCCTTTATGTTCTGAATAGTAGACCCTTATCAGATATCTGATTTGCAAATATTTTCTCCCATTATTATGTGGGCCTTTTAACTCTCTTGAAAATGTCCCTTGATGTACAGAAACTTTTAACTTTGCTGAAGTCTAATTTATCCATTTTGTTATTGGTTATGCTTTGGTATCATATCTAAAAAATCATTACCAAATCCATGAACAAGAAGGTTTATCCCTATGTTTTCCTCTGAGCGTTTTATACTTTGGGCTGTTATATTTAGGTCTCTGATCCATTTTGAGTTAATTTTTATTTATATAGTATGAGTTAGCGGTGAACTTCGTTTTTCTGCATGCGGATATCCAGTTTTCTTAGCATCATTTGTTGAAGAGACTGTTCTTTTCTCATTAAATGGTCTGGGCACTTTTGTCAAAATTAATCAACCAAAAATATATGGGTTTATTTCTGAACTCTCAGTTCTGTTCCATTGACTTATAGGTCTTTCCTTATATACCACATTGATTTGATTACAGTAACTTTATAGTAAGTTTTGAAATTCAATCTATAAGTCTTCCAACTTTGTTCTTTTCTAGGTTGTTTTGGCTATTTGAGTCCCCTTGCAGTACCATATGAATTTTAGGATCAGCTTTTCTGTTTCTTCAAAAAAAAAAAAAAAATTCACTGGTATTAGGGATTGGATTCAACGTGTAGATCACTTTGTGAAGTATTACCATTTTAACAGTATTAAGCCTTCCAACCCATGAATATGGGATGTCTTTCCATTTATTTGGGTTTTTCAGCAATGTTTTACAGTTTTCAGTATATGTATCTTGCACCTCCTTGGTTAAATTTGTTGCTTAATCATTTTTAAATACTTTCATAAATGAAACTGATTTCTTTTTTTTTTTAAGATTTTATTTATTCGACAGAGATAGAGACAGCCAGCGAGAGAGGGAACACAAGCACGGGGAGTGGGAGAGGAAGAAGCAGGCTCCTAGCGGAGGAGCCTGATGTGGGACTCGATCCCGTAACGCCGGGATCACGCCCTGAGCCGAAGGCAGACGCTTAACCGCTGTGCCACCCAGGCGCCCCTGGAATTGATTTCTTAATTTCATTTTCCAATTGTTCATTGATACAGAAATACACCTTTTTGTGTGTGTTGATCCTGTATCCCACAGCTTTGCTGAAATTGCTCATTAGCTCTGATAGTTCTTTGTGGATTCCTTTGGATTTTATGTATGTACAGGATTATGTGCTATGCATTTTTAAATACATTTTTAGACCTAGTTATTACCTTTATACCAGTGTTTTTCTTTTATAATTTTTTAAAAGATTTTATTTTTTTCATTATGTTCAGTTAGCCAACATATAGTACAACATAAGTTTTTGTTGTAGTGTTCAACAATTCATTATTGTGTATAACACCCAGTGCTCAACCCAACACATGCCCTCCTTAGTACCCAGTCACCCCATCCCCCCACCCCCCTCCCTTCTGTAACCCTCAGTTCGTTTCCCGGAGTCCAGAGTCTCTCATGGTTTGTCACCAGTGTTTTTCAACTTGCAGGTCACAAGTTATTAGTGGATCATGAAATCAATCCAATGTGTACGTTTTGTTTTGTGAAATTGTTGTGTATAAAACATAGATTGTTTGCATATATTTGAGTCTTGTATAAAATATATTTTTTACCAGGAATTATAGTAAAAAAGTATTCTGCCGTATTATACATCATGTAATTATAATGTAAAATTATGGGATTAGTTAGATAAAGATGAAACTCTTAGTAGTTGCTTTTCATTATCTTGGAAACGATAATTTTTTTAAAAATATTTATTTACTTGAGAGAGAGAGCAAGACAGAGAGAGAGCATGAGCAGGGAGGCAGAGGGAGAAGGAGAAGCAGACTCCCCACTGAACAGGGAACGAACATGTGGCTCCATCCCTAGACCCTGAGATCATGACCTGAGCTGAAGGCAGATACTTAACCTACTGAGCCACCCAGGCGCCCTTGTTTGTTTTGTTTCTTAAATTCCACATATGAGTGAAGTCATATGGCATTTGTCTTTCTCTGACCAACTTACTTTGCTTAGCCTAATATTCTTTTTTTTTTATAATGATTTTTTATTTTATTATGTTAGTCACCATACAGTACATCCCCGGTTTCCGATGTAATGCTTAGCCTAATATTCTGTAGCTCCATCCATGTCGTTGCTAATACAAGATTTCATTCTTTTTTATGGTTGAATAATATTCCATTGTATAGCTTGTGAGATTTTTGCTTTTCATGCTTTCTGATAAATCAGTTCTTAGCCTTGTTTTGGGTACTGTGGAGAAAATTTCTTACTGAAACCCAAGATACTTTTCTTGAGAAGAATATACTTTATTAAAGTTAGTAATCTATCTAGTAAACTGTGTATGATACTTATTACAAATTTAAAAAGCCACATTGTGAAGGATAATCTACAAAGATATATTTTATTATTAAAATATAATAAAATGTATATTTTTAGTAATTGAATTAATATCAAATTTACTGAATGATAGTAAAGAATTAAGGGAGAACTCACAGCTTTTTAAAGCAAATGAAGTACCTTAAAACATAACTGTAGTGTGTGGATACAAAATTATTACTTTACGAGAGTAAAATTATTCCCATGCACTAGACTCAGGAGAGGGTGTTTTTCCAATCTAATAAATTAAATGGTGTTTGATTTTTCTAAATTGTTGTGTATAATCTAAATTGCACCTTTTACCGACCAGTAGTTTTGGGGGTTGTGGACCATGTACAGTAAAGGACATTGGGACTGGAGCTACCACCGGTGGAATTATTCTGCCCTCTGCCCTCTTGATTCCACTCTCCATTTACTGATGCAGCATCTTCCCAGTGGTCCACCTATCATTCTGATAGTTGTTTTTTTTTAAGATTTTATTTATTTATCTGAGAGAAAGAGAGAGTGATCAAGAGAGAGAGAGCACTAGCAGCGGGGGGAGGGGGGAGAGAGAGTAGCAGACTGCCGGCTGAGCAGGGAGCTTGACACAGGACTCTATTCTGGGACTCCAGGATCACAACCTGAGCCAAAGACAGACGCTTAACTGGCTGAGCCACCCAGGGGCCCCTGTCTTTTTACTGCGTTACACAGTTCAGCACGTATTGGAATGAGCCTGGGCTTTAGAATCCTATAAGACTGTGTTTAATTCTTCTCCCTCACGTCAGCTTTCTTACTGTGGACAAGTCATTTGAGTCCTCTTAGCCTCAGTTTCCTTTGCTATAAAAGGGAGATAATTCAGGGTTACACTGAAGAGTAAATGCCATTATGCTGTGTATATGACATGTCAAATACAAGTGCCTGGCATGGTAAAAAATAAATGATAGCTATTAAAACACCTGTGTTATGATTAATAGTAAATGGTAGTTCACTTCCTGCTTGCAACCAAAACTTTTATATATGTCCTATCATTTTCAAATAGGAGCTAACAAATTTTATAAGGTTCATCTGTGCTGTTGGATGTTTGCTAGTAGAGCACTTTTCCCATATAATTGTGTAGATTTTACTGATGGTTTGTGATGCATTAGACTTTGGATGATGGGAATTGCCTTGCTGTCTGATATGAAAATATGAATATATGTCTGTTTTTAAGGTACCAAAACCCCAAAATAATAAATGAGCATTATTATTTTACTTTCCTCTTCTGTAGTTATGTGCTGCTCATCTTCCAGCTGAATCAGAGGCACCAAATCATTATCAGGCAGTATGTCGTGCACTGTTTGCAGAAACAATGGAGCTGCATACATTTCTGACTAAAATTAAAAGTGCAAAGGAGGTAAGTACTGCTTTTTAAAATTTATAGACATTGTGAAAGATTAACCTGAATTTTCAACACTGTCCATCATAATATTTAAAATATTTATTACCATCCTTATAATGAGTGCTGAAAATTATTTAGGAAAGAATCAACTTAGGCAAAATTAAATCTTTTTTTTTTAAATTGCAGTATAGTTGACATATATACAATGTAATGATTGAACAATTCTATACGTTACTCACCTAGTGCTCACCCTAAGTGTAGTTAATCTCCTTCACCTCTTTCACCCATCCTCCCACCCACATCCCCTCTGGCAATTATCAGTTTGTTCTCTATAGTTAAGAGTCTCTTTGTTTGTTTGTCTCTTTTTCATTTGTTCATTTGTTTTGTTTTTAAAATTCTACATAAGAGTGAAATCATATGGTATTTGTCTTTCTCTGACTTATTTGGCTTAGCATTATACCCTCTAGATCCATCCATGTTGTTGCAAACGGCAAGATCTCATTCTTTTGTATGGCTGAGTAATACTTCATTATATATCTGTACCACATCATCTTTATCCACTCATCTATCGATGGGCACTTGGGCTGCTTCTATAATTTGGCTATTGTAAATAATGTTCCAGTAAACCTAGGGGTGCATGTATCTTTTTGAATTGGTGTTTTCTTTTTTGGGGGGTTAATACCCAGTAGTGGAATTACTGGATCATATGGTAATTCTATTTTTAATTTTTTGAGGCAACTCCATACTGTCTTCCACAGTGGCTGCACCAGTTTGCATTCCCACCAACAGTGTACAAGGGCGCCTTTTTCTCCATGTCCTTGCCAACACTTGTTATTTCTTGTGTTTTTGATTTTAGCTATTCTGACAGGTGTAAGATGATATCTCGTTGTGGGTTTGATTTATATGTCCCTGATGATGACTGATGTTAAGCATCTTTTCATGTGTCTATTGGCCATCTGGATGTCTGCTTTGGAGAAATGTCTATTCATGTCTTCTGCCCATTTTTTAATTGGATTATTTGTTTTTTTTTCCCCCATGTTGAGTTGTATAAGTTGTTTATATATTTTGAATTCTAACTCTTTATTGGATATGTGATTTGCAAATATCTTCTTCCATTTGTTAGGTTGTCTTTTAGTTGATTGTTCCCTTTGCTTTGCAGAAGCTTTTTATTTTGATATAATCCCAATTATTTATTTTTGCTCGTTTCTCTTGCCTCGAGAGACATAGCTACAAAAATTTTGTTATGGCCGATGTCAGAGAAATTACTGCCTGTGCTCTCTTCTAGGATTTTTATGGTTTCAGTTTCACATTTAGGTCTTTAATCCATTTTGAGTTTATTTGTATAAATGGTGAAAGACAGTGGTCCAGTCTCATTCTTTTGCACGTAGCTGTGCAGTTTCTCCGATAGCATTTGTTGAAGAGACTGTCTTTTTCCCATTGCATAGTCTTGTCTCCTTGCCAAAGATTAATTGACCATATAATCATGGGTTTATTTCTGGGTTTTCTATTCTGTTCTCTTCATCTGTGTATTTTTATCAGTGTCTGTGCCAGTTCTGTAACGTTTTGATTACTGTAGCTCAATAGTATATCTTGATATCTACAATTGTAATACTTCCAGTTTTGTTCTTCTTTTTCAAGATTGCTTTGGCTGTTGGAGGTCTTTTGTGGTTCCATATAAGTTTTAGGATTGTTTGCTCTAGTTCTGTGAAAAGTGCTGTTGGTATTTTCATAGAAATTGCATTAAATCTATAGATTGCTTTGGGTAATATGGACATTTAAAAATATTTGTTCTTCCAATCCATGAGCATGGAATATCTTTCTATTTGTTTGTGTCATATTCAGTTTCTTTCATCAGTTTTCAGACTATAGATCTTTCACCTTCTTCTTTGTTTATTCTTAGGTATTTTATTATTTTTGGTGCCATTGTAAGCAGGTTTGATTTTCTTTTCTTTTTGGCAGGTGGATTGTCTTCTTAATTTCTCTTTCTGCTGCTTCATTTTTAGTGTATAGAAATGCAGCAATTTCTGTACATTGATTTTGTATCCTGTGACCTTACTGAATTCATTTATCAGTTCTAGTAGTTTTGAGTGGAATCTTTAGGGTTTTCTATATATAATGTCATGTCATTTGCAAACAGTGAAAGTCTTACTTCTTCCTTACTAATTTTGATGCCTTTTATTCCTTTTTCTTGTGAGATTGCTATGGCTAGGACTTCTAGGACTATGTTGAATGAGAGTGGTGAGAGCAGACATGCTTGTGTTGTTCCTGATCTTAAGGGAAAAGCTCTCAGTTTTTCAGCATTTAATTATGATATTAGCTGTGGGTTTTTCATATATGGCCTTTATCATGTTGAGTTGTTTTCCCTCTAAATCTACCTCATTGAGGATTTTTATCATGAATGGATGTTGTGCTTTGTTAGATGCTTTTTCTGCATCTGTTGAAATGATCATATGGTTTTTATCCAGAACTTGTTGATTTGTGAATGTTGAACCACTTTTGATTCCAAGGAATAAATCCCACTTGATTGTGGTGAATGACTTTTTTACTGTATTGTTGGATTCTGTTTCCTAGTATTTGTTGAGGATTTTTGCATCTATGTTCATCAGAGGTATTGACTTGTAGTTCTCTTTTTTTGTAGTGTCTTTATCTGGTTTTGGTATCAGGGTAATGCTGGCCTCATAGAATGAATTTGGAAGCTTTCCTTCTTCTATTTTTTTGGAATAGTTTGAGGGGAATAGATATTAACTCTTCTTTACATGTTTGGTAGTATTTACCTATGAAGCTGTCTGGTCCTGGGCTTTTGTTCGCTGGGACTTTTTTGATAACCTACTTAATTTCATTTCTGGTAATTCATCTGCTCAAATTTTCTGTCTTCCTAATTCGATTTTGGGAGGTTGTATGTTTCTAGGAATTTATCCATTCCTTTTAGATTGTACAGTTTGTTGGTGTATAATTTTTGGTAATATTCTCTTATCCTTTGTATTTCTATGGTTTCAGTTGTTATTTCTCCTCTTTCATTTCTGATTTTGTTTAAAATTAAATTTGTTCTTAATTTTTTAAATCTGTTGTTTAAATGAAAGTGTGTGAATCCATTTTATAAAGCTTCCTTACAAATGAGAAATAAAATGCTACTGAATTAGTTCAATCAGTTTTCCATATGACTTGCTTTTCACCATCTTTCTGCCACTCTTTCTATCTTTAAAGATATACAGGAAGGGATAAGGACTTAGGAAGGAGGCTACATATTTGATAATTTATTTTATAGTGGATTTGGTTAAATATTTAATGGAGATGATTGGAATTAATACTCATATAGTTGACAATCTCATTTTAGCTACTTTCTTTCATTATTCTTCATCAGTGTCTGTGAGTTAAACTGTTATGTGTAGAGTCCAAAGAGAATCACTCTAATTTATTTACAAGTTGAATCACCATATTGTATATCACACAGATGGTTGTGAAGATTCATGAGATCTATATACAGCAGCACAGCATCTGGCACACAGTAAGAGCTCAGTACATGATAGGTGGTGGGTATCATTTCTTTTATGACTAAAGTACAGAGTTTATCTGAAGCACTAGTTTAAAACTTATGATGACACAGTTTGGGGAGGGATACAGTGGGGTGTGTAAGAGTGGAAGGAAAATATTAACCTATACTAGCCTAATAAGACTAATTAGCTCTGGTAGTAAGTGACAGATGTGTCATCCAGATCACCCTTAATAAATCCATTTCATACATATGAATAAGAGCTCTAAGCATTCCTTTTCTGTCCTAGCCTGGATACTGCTCATAGTCTGTCTTTTTGTTATAGGCCAATGAAAAGCTATGTGGTTTTTTTTTTTAGGATTTTATAGAGTTAGACCGAGAGGAAGGTCTTCAAAGGGTGGAAAAGAGTGAACTAAGTGTTATTTGGAGAATAATTGTAAATACATCATGGACAAGCTTTTCCTCTTGGATAGAACGAGAGGTTGTAAGATCTGATTAAATGCTTCAGAGTAAACATCCGAAAGTACAACCTCAAAGAAGGTTTAGTAAATAGTAGAAAAGATTACTTTTTAAGCTTGTAATTGTCTTCCCCAGCTTGTTAGGTTTGAGATTGCCTTCTCCAGAGAAACAAGCATTATTTTTAGGGTGTAAGTATAGTCCTGTGGGGTTGATGCACTGTCACGCATTCTCAGGAGCCAGTTCTGAGCTTAAAGAATTGTATTAATAAGTATTTTTTTCTACTTTATTCCAGTGAGCTAAAAAAAATTTTTTTTTGCTCTTGATTAGAGCTTTGTCAAACACATTCCAAGAAAGAAATTTAAATGTTTTCAAAGTTTATTTAAATAAAAATCTCACAAGCAGAGTAAACAACAGTGGCTGGTGGCTGTGTGGCAGTGTCCACAGAGACTGGCCAGGCGCTGACCGAGGCTGGGGCCCCTGAGGCCATTCCAGCCCCATCTCATCACGTCATCCTCTGGCACCACCCCAGATTTAGCTCTTTGTAGATACTGGTTCTGTCCTGTTTTCTCCTCTCCTGCTCTGTTTCCTTACTTTCCATTTTTTTCTCTGGAACTTGCTCCGTTTTTAGAGAGGACTCCTCAGTGCCCTCAGACTCTTCTCAGGATGCTCACTTCCCTGAGGGTAGTGCTTTCTGGTGCTTCCCTCTCATGGGAAGCTGCTCTCTCTCTGGCATATCTTCCTATCTGTGCACTGTGGTGGGTTGGTAATATTCTCTCTCTCCTCTGCCGCTTCCAAACAACTGCTCTTCTTGTACAGAAATCTCGTGCTGTCCGCTTCTGTTACTTTTTTTTCTCCAGCAATTTGGTATAGAGTTTATTGGTCGACTTTGTTTCTGACACATACAGTTCCAAACCTTTAGGCAGAATAGAAAATTGTTCTCTTAATACACATCATCTGATTTTCTATAAAGGAAAAAATAGATATATTTAAAAATATAATTAAAATGTATAATATATATTTAAGTGTATATCTCCAAGTTTTCTTTTTTTTTTCAATTAAATGCTTAACTTTATTTATTTTTAAAATTAATTTATTTTTTATTATTATGTTCAATTAGCAGCATATAGTACATCATTAGTTTTTGATGTAGTGTTCAACGATTCTTTAGTTGCCTGCCCACTGTCATTTGCCACCAAATTGTGTGATTTCTTTGATAAAAAGAAACCATAGCTCTGTATCCTTGACTTCCCCTCTATTTCACTGCTCTGCTTACCTAAGCACACTTCTGGCCATGTGACCACCTGCGATTATTCCACCTTGGAAATCCTGGGCTCTCATTCCCCCTTCCTACTGCCCTGGGCAAGCTCTAACACTCACTGCCACCTGAGCCCATCTTCCAGTCTCTTGACCCCCCCATTTTTCTCCCAGTTTATCAGCCCTTCCTGGATGTACTTCCTTTCCTGGGTGGACTAGGTTCAGTCACTTTCCCAGGAGTTCAGGTCACATGTCCAACCTGGATTGTTATACTAGCCTCCCACCAGTCCCCTTGTCACTGTGAATCCTCTTCATCAATTTCATTTTTCACATTGTCCATAAATGATTCTTGTAGATCACAGGTCTGATCTGAGGAGTCCAGCCCAGTCCCATACCTATGTGTGACCATAGGCTAGTTTTCATAGGCTAGGGGAAGCTGCCCTCCCACATTTGACTTGGTACACAGCCAGGGTTCTGCACCCTGGTTTTCTGGAGGGAATGGCAAAGACACTGAGCTCCCCTCTGGGCCAGCCATGCTCACCCACACATCTGCATCCCTAGCCCAGGTGCCTTCACCAGGGCCTTGACTGACGAGCTTTCCTCCCCTCTGAGTCAGAACTTTCTCTTTCTATCCTTCCTTCTTTCCCTCCCACCAGCCCTCAGGTGCATAAAATGGCAGGAACGTTTTGTCCACTACTCCTCGGCAATGAGAGGATTTCCCCCACCTGCCTGCATGTCACCTGTGGGGTGTCATTCTGTGGGGAAATAAGTGGAACAGAGAAGCAGAACATCCTTTTTGGCCTCTTGTTCTCACTGTGCAGGTACTTTTGGTTTGGCTCATTTCACCTGACCATGAGACACCTGGCAACTCAAAAGAACCGTGTTGCTTCCCCGATTAATATGGCTCCCCATTTTGTTGCACACAGGGCCCTTCATTATATTTCCCCTACTTACGTTTGTATTGTTCTTTTCAGCACTATCTTCTTTGCATTTTACACTGTCCACTCAAAATTACTCATGGTTTCTGAATACATCATGCTGTCGTAGGTCTGTGACCCTTGCACATCCTCTCCTTTCTGCCTGGAATTCTCTTCTCCCATTGTCTGCTAGGTGAACTCCTATTTATCCATGTAAACCCAGCTCACGTATTGCCTCCTTTGTGCAATATTCAGACCTCCCTCCGACCCAGCGGAGTTTTATATCCTCCAGTTCCTCTCTATCTAGTTCATCCTTCAGTCTTGCACTTCTTATACTCTGTGGTAGTTATTTGCTTATGTCTTCGTGCTTTTTATTCCCTCCACAGCTGGACCAGGTACTTCTGGAGATAAACGAGTGTGTTTTCAATCGTCTTTATGTTACGACTCTTAATGTAGTATATGCACATAGGAAACAGTCCAGAAATATTTGTTGAATTGAAATAACTTATACCTCATATCTTTGTTTTTCCAGAACTTCAGAGGTTTTTGTCTGGTTGAAAGAAGTCAGTTTTGAAAGCATTTGTGATTCTTAGAAACATTTGGCTAAAATATTTTTAGTAAAACTGAGAACTTTTATGGGGACATAGTAGGTCTTTGAATGCTCTTGATATTCTTTAAATTTAACATAAAAACTCATTTAACAGTATTGATAAGGCAAGCTATAAAATATGGGGAAATCCTGACACTTAACATTCTGTACCATTTAATTACAGATTTTATGTTACATAAATTGTTTGTCAACACTGAGGTTTTAGAGGTAGTCTTATCATGGTCAAATGAATTTTTTTTCCCTCTGCAATGTATGCTGCTTTCTTGAAATTATGAATATTTTCGTACACGTTCATGTTATGTATGACAGTCATTTTTACCTTTTCTCAAGAGCACTAAATTCACACTCTTACTAAAATGCCCTGTTAATTTGATATTTTTTCTAAAGGTCTTAAAATACTTTATACAGGCATACCTCACGGCATTTCACAGATACTGTGGGGTTTTCTTGTTTTATTTTGTTTTGTTTTTTTTAGAAATTAAAGGTTTGTGGCAACTCTGTGTCAAGCAAGTCTATCAATGACATTTTTCCAACAGTATTTGCTCACTTCGTGTCGCTGTCACATTTTAGTAATTCTTGCAGTATTTCAGACTTTTTCATTCTTGTAATATTTGTGATGGTGATTTGTGATGAGTGATCTTTAATGTTATTATAGTAATTGTTTTGGGGCACCACAAACTTCCCAGATAAGATAGCAAACTTAATTGATAAATGTGTATTCTGACTACTCCCCTGACTGGCTGTTCCCATCTCTCTCCCTCTCCTTGAGCATCCCTGTTCCCTGAGACAAAACAATATTGACATCAGGCCAATAAATAACCCTACAAAGACCTGTAAGTGTTCAAGTGAAAGGAAGAGTTGCACGTCTCTCACTTTAAATCAAAAGCTAGAAATAATTAAGCTTTGTGAAGAAGGCAAATCAAAAGCTGAGATAGGCTGAAGGCTAGGTCTCTTGCATCAGTTAGGCAAGTTGTGAATGTAAAGGGAAAGTTCTTAAAGGAAGTTAAAATGCTACTCCAGTGAATACATGAATTAAGAAAGCAAATGCTGATATGGGGAAAGTGTTAGTGGTCTGGATAGATCCAACCAGTCACGACATTCCCTTCAGCCAAAGCCTAATCTAGAGCCAGGCCCTAACTCTCTTCAGTTCTTTGAAGCTGAAAGAGGGGAAGAGGATGCAGAAGAACAGTTTAAAACAAGCAGAGGTTGGTTCATGAAGTTTAAGGAAAGAAGCCGTCTCCGTAACATAAAAGTACAAGTCGAAGCAGCAAGTGCTGGTGTAGCTGCAGCAAGTTATCTACGAGGTCTAGCTAAGATACTTCTTCTTTTGGAAGAAGATGCCATCTAGAACTTTCATAGCTAGAGAAGAGAAATCAGTGCCTGGCTTCAAAGGACAAACTGCCTCTCTGGTTCATTGCTAATGCGGCTGATGACTTTAAATTAAAACCAGTGCTCACTTACCATGTGAAAATCCTAGGGCCCATAAGAATTATGCTAAGTCTACTCTGCCTGTGCTTTATAAATGGAACAGCAAAGCCTGAACGACAGCACATCTGTTTACCACAGATGTGTTGACGAAATATTTTAAGCCCACGGTTGAGACCTATTAAAAAAAAAGAAAAGAAAGAAAGAAAAAGATTCCTTTCAAATTGTTATTGTGTACTGACTGGCTACCCAAAAGCTCTGATGGAGATGTCCAGTGAGATTAATGTTGTTTTCATGCCTGCTAACACAACATCTATTCAGCTCATGGATCATGGAATAATTTCAACTTTCAAGTCTTACTATTTGAGAAAATATATTTCATAAGGCTCTAGCTACAATAGATAGTGATGTCTCTGATAGATCTGGACAGAATCAGTTGAAAACCTTCTAGAAAGGATTCACCATTCTAGATGCCATTAAAAGCATTCATGGGAAGAGGTCAAAACATCAACATTAGCATAGTTTGGAAGAAGTTCATTCCAACCCTCATGGATGACTTTGAGGGGTTCCAGACTTCAGTGGAGGTGGTAACTACAGATGTGGTAGGAATAGCAAAAGAATTAGAAGTGGAGCCCTGAAAATGTGACTGAATTGCTGTAATCTCACTGTAATAAAACTAATGGGGGAAGAGTTACTTCTTATGGATAAGCGAAGGATGTGGTTTGTAAAAAAAAATTGCTTTATTTGAGTGTAGTCAGCACACAATGTTACATTAGTTTCAGGTGTACAACATAGTGATTCAACATCTCTATATGTTATGCTATGCTTACCACAAGTGTACCTACCATCTGTCACCATACAACACTATTATAATATCAGAAAGTGGTTTTGTTGGGCTGGAACCTATGCCTGGGGAAGATGCTGTGAATATCGTTGAAACGACAACAAAGGATTTAGAGTTTTACATAAACTTAGTTGGTAAAACAGTGGCAGGGTTTGAGAGGAGTGACTCCAATTTGGAAAGAAGTTCTACTGTGGGTAAAATGCTATCAGACATCATCACATACTACAGAGAAATTGCAAAAGGGAGAATCACTTGATGCAGCACACTCCAGTGTTGTCTTATTTTAAGAAATTGCCGCAGCCACCACCCTGATCAGTCAGCAGCCATCAACATTGAGGGAAAGGCCCTCTACCAACAAAAAGATTATGACTTGCTGAAAGTTCAGATGATGTTTAGCATTTTTTAGCAATAAAGTATTTTTTAATTAAGGTCTGTCCATTGTTTTTCTAGATATAATGCTATTGCATACTTGATAGACTGGAATATAGTATAAACATAACTTTTATATGTACTGGGAAAGCAAAAATACTCATGTGACTCACATTATGATATTTGCTTTATTGCGGTGGCCTGGAACCAAACCCACAATATTTCTGAGGTATGCCTATGCATTTTAAGAATCAAAAAGCATTTCTTCTGTACCTGTGAGTTGATATATATCAAGTGGAATTTTCGAAGTGATAGCCTCTGATTTAACAAGTTTATTATCTGATCATCAGTGATGTTTCACACTACCTTGTATCTGCATGTGTGTGTGTGTGTGTGTGTGTGTGTGTATAAAATTAGGGTAAAATCTTAGTATCAAAACATTTGAACTCAGTTGCTGATAATGTTCCTGATTTCATAGACCAAAGTGCTTCATGTTAAATTTCTTATGTACTCAATTGGCAATTTATTAAAATATAAGTAAAACCCGTGATCTGTTCCCAAGTGTTACAGTTCTTCTATGACGTAGTAATTATGTTTATTAGACCTGGCTTACTTTACAAAGCACAGGGCCCTGTAGTTCATCATCTGTTTATTTAGAAAGCAAATTCATTTTCATTCTGATCTTTTCATGATGTGATAATTTCCTTCTTAAACAATGAATGAGATCCATTAAGGTTATTCTGTGAATGATAGAGAAGTTTCGGATGGGCCTCCTGTTACTGTGTCTCAAAGGCAATTTGATATCCTTGAAAATAAGTACATATTACGGTGTCTTACAAGCAATATGATATCCTTGTACATAATTATAGATGGAGAGACTGGCTAAGCAATCCATTTAGTGCATCAAGTTGTATGAAAGAAGAGACAGCCTGTGCCCTACTGCCAGTAACCTGCCACCACCCAAACCCTACCAGCAAATGTGGTTAGTGAGAGTGGCTGCTGGAGAGTGGAGAATTTAGCTTGGCAGTTTCAAATGTAAGCTTTTTATTGGAAAAAAGGAAGTTATATTAATGGTAATGTCCTTTACTCCAGTGCTGTCTAGGTAATGTTTGATCATCAGTCCCTGTGTTACTATTATAAATGAAATTATCAGTCCCTCAAACTATAATCCCTACTGCTTTCCTGTATTATATTCCTACAGCTACAAAGTGGCCTCTGTTGCTTCCTCCATTTAAGCCTCGTGAGTAATCCTGTGACTCTTACTTTGCAGCTTGGCAAACTGAGGCTTAGAGAGATTAGGGGCTAACACAGAAGTCAACTCTCAGCACTTCTGATGCCAGTGTTTCTGTCTTCATCCCCGTGAAGGTGCTCGAATGTGTTACTGCTGTTTTCTTATAATTATAAGAACAGTCACATAGTGCAGACTGTTTTGGAACAAAGTTGAAGAGAGTTCCTGAAGGGAAATGTAGATGTATACTTTAGTCTAGACTTCTGAGCGGGATTGTAAAGAAGTTTGTGGGAGCCAGAGAGAATAAAATTTGGAGCTGGGGGAGGAGAGGGTTCATGAGAGAGAGAGAGAGAGAGAGAGAGAGTGTGTGTGTGTGTGTGTGTGTCTTGTCTGTCTGTCTCACACATGCACACAAATGGGAAAGGGGTGGGAGGAGGGGAAGATATCATGTTAAGTTTAGGTGTGAAATAATATGAAGCTGTGAGATGGGACAAGACAGGAACGTCCTAGAAATGTCAAAGACTGAAAATAATTTTAAGATTAGTAGAAGTCATTGATTTTATTCCAGTATGTTCCTAGCATGCTCCAACCGCCATTACCTCTTCGTTATTAGTGTATAGTGTGCTTGACTCCACACCCCAATTCTACATTAATACGTTGTTACACAGTAGAGGTATATTTACTGTAATAGAAAAAGAAAAACTTGATGTATCAGAGAAGTATACTGTGTAAAAAGAATCTATCTTTCGATGGAAGAACACTTTTTTCAAGCAAATAACTCAATTTAAATTTATATTTATAATATTTATATTAACAATGGTCATTTTTTAAAAGCCCCTTTATGGTTGATGAACCATTTTCTTTCATTATTCACGTGACTTCTTTCTTGCATCACATAGCATTTGCTAGATTTCTGTCCACTTATCTTTAGAAAGGGAGGACAGGGCACTTAGCTAAGCTTAGCTCCTCCAGTCATGAACTTCTCTGCAAAAAGTACAGTTTATGGGGCTAAATCTTTGTTTTATTCATTCTCATTTTTCTAAGTTTTGTTGTATAGGCAAAAAGTATACAGATAAACATTTTAAGTGTATGCCCAGTAAAATTTGCTATGAAGTTTTTATATACTATTTTATACTATTTTACATCATATTTTAAACTTGAAATGGATTCTGTAGGAAAGCAATTCAGTGTTGTAGATTTTAGAGGAAAGCTCAATGTTGTCAATATTGACGTTACTACTATATCAATGTCAGTATCCACTAAAAATTCTGTATTTTAAAATCTAATGGTAAAAAAAAATTCCAGTAAAGAAGAAATTCCTAATACAATATTAGTCATAAATGAATGAACAGTAAAAATAATTGAGATTTGTGAAACATTGTATGTTCATATTATTGCAGTAAGAACTCCATATTAGAAAGCATGTAAAATAGACTTTAAAGTCATAATTTCTGGGGACACCTGGGTGGCTCAGTTGGTTAAGTGTCCAACTCTTGATTTTGGCTCAGGTCATGATCTCAGGGTGGTGAGATTGAGCCCCACTGGGTGTGGAGCCTGCCTAAGATTTTCTCTCTCCCTCCTTTTGCCCCTCCCCTCCCCACTTGCATGTGCATGCTCTCTCTCTGTTTCTCTCTAAAAAAATAAAAATAAAGTCATAATTTCTGTTTTTTAGGAGATTGTGTATGTGAAGTGATGAAAATTTTCTTTCCCCTTGCACTTTCTTATATATACATAATATGCATATACATAAACAACCCAAGAACTAAAGTAGAATATTCCAAATGTTTTGATCTTTAAGGGATAAAATGTCTATATAGTTAAGCCATCTTGGATTTCTTCAGAGGCAGCCTCTACAGGTGTCACTTCTGATTATCTGATTATAATGGTCTTTGATCTCTTCTTAAGTGTGGTTCTTAATTCGTTTCTTATTGATATCTTAAACTCCTCTTATAAATTCTGTCTTCATTCACCATTTTGATTATGGTTTTTTATTTGCATTCTTCAGGCCTAAGCTGAAAGGACATATCCTCAGGTCTCCCCTCAATACTCTTATATATTTATTGCACTCAGCCTTTTTCTTTAAAATCAGTTACCCTGTTTATTTCCTTCCTCACAGCTATCACAGTTTTCTTACTCATTGGTGTCTGCCAACTAGAAAATTATCTCACCAAGGGCAGAGACCTTTTTTCTCTAATTCACTGCTGTATCCCAATATAATAGGGCCTCGGTAAATATTTGATCAGTGTTGGATAAATTAGAGAATCTGGTTCAGCTACTGTAGATCTTCTTTCATACCACCTATCTTGAATCTTGGTCCCGTGACATTCTTGTCTCCAGAATGCAGAGCCTCTTTCATGTTCTCACTGCTTTGTGCCTTCCTCATGCAGTGGACTGGCATCTCTTGCCTGGGCAATGGCAAAGCCTCGTAATGTTTCCCTTTACATGTACAGTCTACCCACCAGTGTTATGTCCCTGTGTAGAGATCTTTTTGGCTACTTGGTACTTGTAGGTAGAAAGTTTAGACCCTTGACATGACATAGGGGACCATTCACAATCAGGCCCCAATTTTACCTCTCCAGGCTCTTCATTCCTTGTTCGCATATGCAACCTCTCCTCCAGTCCCTGAGCTCCCAGAGGCTCTGTATCTACCTGAAATGCCCCTTTCCCCCTCTTCTCTCACTTAGAAAATGCTTACTTATTCTTACAACCTAACTCAAATGTCTACTACTCTGAAATGGTTTTTCTATTTAATTTCTTTATTCTCTGTATTTATTCAGAGAGCAGTCTGTTTTGCTGCTATCGCTTAATCATAGTACATTCTAATTACTGTTATGATTATAATGAATTAGCTGCTTATGGTGATGGAAAGAATTGGGATTAGTGCTACTTTTTAATGTTTTAGAAGTAATGACAAACTACAGAAATGGATCTTGAGATAAGAGTTAAGGAGGATGTGAAAGACGGGTCTATAAACCTCAACCTGGGAGAAGCCGTGAGTGACCTGGGTGGCTTGGTGAAGGTTTGAGAGAGCATAACAGCCATACTTAGCTGTCACAAATGCTCAGGAGTGAAGAAGCACTCAATTTCAGAACTAGAATCAGTTGGCAAAATTCATTCATTCATACAACAGATATTTAATGTGTCTCTTGCATGATAGGTGCCACTGTAGTTAATAATAGCTAATATTTATTCCACACTTACTCTGTGTTAGATTCTAAGATTTATATGTGCATTAATTCATGTAGTTCTCACAATAAGCCATGCATTAAGTGCCATTATTACTTCCATTTTTATTGGGAACAAAATAATGAACAAGATAAATGTGGTTTCTGTCCTCACAGAAGTTACACTCAAGTAGGAATGACAGTATAGGAGCAGCCATTCCAGCAGTGTGATGAGGGACACAGTAAGTGAACGCAGGGCCCTGTGGAAGCACCTAAGAAGAGCGCCTAACCTAGGGAAGGAAACATTGTCTTTCCTTTGCCAATACAAATAGCTACAACTGTTTTAAATTAGCATTATGCCTAAACTGATGAATCACTAAATTCTACACCTGAAACAAATAATACAGTATATGTTAACTAAATTGAATTTAAATAAAAAATTTTAAAAAAATAGGGGCACCTGGATGGCTCAGTTGGTTAAGCCTCTGCCTTTGGCTCAGGTCATGAGCCCAGGGATTGAGCCCTGCTTCAGGCTCCCTGCTTAGTAGGGAGTCTTTTTCTCCCTGTCCCCCTGCTCATGCTCTCTCTCTCTCTCTCTCGCTCATTCTCTCAAATAAATAAATAAAATCTTAAGAAGAATTAAAAAAATTAAAAGCATTATGCCTAGACATCCAAGTTCAGGAAGCACAGAGAGTTCCAAACAAGATGAACCCACAGAGGTCCACACCATGGCACATAATAATTAAAACGTCAAAGGTTAAAGAGAAAATCTTAAAAGCAGCAAGAGAGAAACAAAAAGTTACATACAAGGGAAAACCTATAAAGCTATCAGCTGATTTTTCAGCAGAAACTGCAGGCCAGAGGGAGTCCTCTACAACAAAGAACACTGCAGGTTATCATTCAGATTTGAAGCAGAGATAAAGAATTTCCTAGACAAACAAAAGATAAAGAATTTTATGACCACTAAACAAGCCTTACAAGAAATATTAAAGGAACTTCTTCAAGTGTAAAATATGGCCGTAATTAGACATGAGAAAATTATGAATAAAAAGATGTAAAATATGATAAGGTGGAGAAGGGAGTAAAAAGGGAAGAGAAGGGGAAAAAGATGTTTTTTCTCTTTTTGTTTTTTAAGAATGTGTTTGAACATAAATGACCATCAAATTAATATAGACTGCTGTTTCCTTAGGTTGTTGTGTATGAGCTTCCTGGTAACAAACCCAAAACCAAACATAACACTGTAGAAACTCATCAGTCACAAAGAGAGCAAAAGAGAAAAAAAAAAAAAGGAACAAGGAGAATTACAAAAACAACCAGAAAACTATTTAAAAATGGCAATAAGTACATATATATCAGTAATTAAATGTAAATGGCCTAAATGCTCCAATCAAAAGACGTAGGGTGGCAGAATAGATTAAAAAAAACAAGACCCATCTGTATGCTTCCTACAAGAGACATACCTCAGACCTAAAAACATGTACAGACTGAAAGTGAAGGGATAGAAAAACATTCACCGTGCAAACGGAAGTGAAAAAAAGCCAGGGTAGCAATACTTATATCAGACAAAATGGATTTTAAAACAAAGACCAAAATGAGACAAAGAAGGGATACATACGTGATGATAAAGGGATCAATCCAACAAGAGGTTATAACAGTTGTAAATATCTATGCACCTAACACTGGAACACCTAAATACATAATTAAGACCATACATGAAAAATCCACAGCTGGAACACCTAAATATGTAAAGCAAATATTAACAGACATAAAGAGGGAAACTGATGGTCATACTATAATAGTAGGGAACTTTACCACTCTACTTATATTAATGGATAAATCATCCAGACAGAAATTCAGTAAGGAAACTATGTCTTTGAATAACACATTGGACCATATGGACACAGATATTCCATTCAAAAACAACAGAATACACATTCTTTTTAAGTCCACAGGGAACATTCCCCTGAATAGATCACATATTAGGCCACAAAATGAGCCTCAATAAATTTTTTTGAAGATTTATTTATTTGAGAGAGAGAGAGCACACACGTGAGTGTGGGGGAGGGAGAGGTAGAGGGAAAGGAAGAGAATCCTCAAGCAGATGCCCCCGCTCACTGAGCATGGAGCCCAACATGGGGCTTGACCCCAGGACCCTGAGATCATGACCTGCGCCAAAATCAAGAGTTGGATGCTTAACTGACTGAGCCACCCAAGTGCCCCACAAGCCTCAATAAATTTAAGAAGATTGAAATCATAACCATGCGTCTTTTCCAGCCACAACGGTATGAAACTATAAATCAATCACAAGAAAAAAAAAACTAGAAAAACACAGATATGTGGAAACTAAACACCATGATATTAAACAACCAATGGGTCAATGAAGCAATAAGAGAAGAAATAAAAAATACATGAGACAAGTGAAAATGGAAACATAACAGTCCAAAATCTTCGGGACACAGCAAAAGCAGTTTAAAGAAGTAAGTAAATAGCAATAGAGGCCTACCTCAAGAAATAAGAAAAAGCTCAAGTAAACAGTCTAACCTTACACCTAAAGGAACTAGAAAAAGAAAGCCCTTAAGGTGGGCAGAAGAAAAAGGAAATAATAAAGATCAGACCAGAAATAAGTGACATAGAGACTTAAAAAAACAACAGAAGAGGATAGATGAAACTGAGATCTGGTTCTTTGAAAAAATAAACAAAATTGGCAGACTATCTTAATCAGTCTCATCATGAAAAAAGAAACGGCCCAAGTAAATAAAATCAGAAATGAGAGAGAAGTAACAACTGACACCCCAGAAATACCAAGGATTTATAAGAAAAGACTATGAAAAATTATATGCCAACAAACTAGATAACCTAGAAGACATGGACAGATTCTAAGAAACATACAGTCTTTCAAAACTGAACCAGAAAGAAATAGAAAAACTGAACTGACCAATTATGAGTAACGAAATTGAATCAGTAATCAAAAAATAAAAGTCCAGGACCAGATGAATTCACAGGTGAATTCTACCAAACACATAAAAAAGAGGTAATACCTATTCTCTTCAAACTATTCCAAGAAAAGAAGAGGAAGGAAAACTTCCACATACATTCTACAAGGTCAGCATTATCCTCAACCCCAAACCAGCCAAAGACACCACAAAAAAGAAAACTAAGGCCAATATTCCTGATGAAGATAGATGTAAAAATCCTCAATAAAATATTAACAAACTACATACAACAATACATGAGAAAATCATTCAGCACAGTCAGGTAGGATTTATTCCAGGGATGCAAGGATGCTTCAGTATTTGTAAATCAAACATCATACACCACATCAACAAAACTAATGATAAAAATGATACGGTCATCTCAATAGATGCAGAAAAAGTATCTGACAAGATTCAACATCCATTCGTGATTAAAAACAACAAAGTGCGGTTACAGGGAACATACCTCAACATAATTAAGACCATATATGAAAAATCCACAGCTAACGTCATACTCAGTGGTGAAAAACTGAGAGCTTTTCCTCTAAGATCAGGAACAAGACAAGAATGTCTATTCTTGCCACTCTTATTCGGTATAGTATGGAAAGTCCTAGCTACAACAATGAGACAAGAAAAAGAAAAAAGAAGCATCCATATTGGTAAAGAAGAAGTAAAACTTTCACTATTTGCAGAAAACATGATACTATACATAGAAAACCCTAAACATTCCATCTAAAAACTACTAGAAGTAATAAACAAATTCAGTAAAGTGGCAAGATACATAATACCCAGAAATCAGAATTGTTTCTATACACTACTAATGAAGTAACAGAAAGAGAAATTAAAAAAACACCATTTACAATTGCACCAAAAAGAACAGAATACCAAGGAATAAACTTAACCAAAGAGGTGAAAGGCCTGAAACACTGATGAAAGCAACTAAAGACACAAATAAATGGAAAGATATTCCATGCTTATGGATTAGAAGAATTAATATTGTTAAAGTAGCCCTGTAACCCAAGGCAATCTACAAATTCAGTGACATCCCTATCAAAATACCCACAGTGTTCATAAAACTAGAATAAATAATCCTAAAATTTGTATGGATCCACAAAAGACCCCAAATAGCAAAAAGCAATCCTGAGAAAGAACAAAGCCGGAGATATCACAATCCCAGATTTCAAGATGTACCATAAAGTTGTAACTGGCACAAAAATAGACACATAGATCAATGGAATAGAGTATAGAGCCCAGAAACTCATGATTATATGGTAAATTAATCTATGACAAAGGAGGCAAGAGTACACAATGGGGAAAAGACAGTCTTTTCAACAAATGGTTTAGGGAAAACTGGACAGCTACACATAGATGAATGAAAGTGGACCACCTTCTAACACCATACATAAAAATAAACTCAAAATGGATTAAAGACCTAAATGTAAGGGGCCCCTGGGTGACTCATTTGGTTAAGCATCTGACTCTTGGTTTTGGCTCGGGTCGTGATCTCAGGGTCCTGGGATTCAAGCCCTGCGTTGGGCTCTGTGCTGGGTGGGGAGTCTGCTTGTCCCTCTCCTGTCCTCTCCCTTTGCCCCTCTCCGCACATTCTCTTGCTTTCTAAAATAAATAAAATAAAATCTTTTTTTAAAGCAACCTAAATTTGAGACTTGAAACTATAAAAATCTTAAAGAATACAGGCAGTAATTTCTCTGACATCAGCTATAGCCATGTTTTTCTAGATATGTTTCCTAACTTAAGGGAAACAAAAGCAAAAATAAACTATCAGGACCACATCAAAATAAAAATGGTTTTGTACAGCAAACAAAACCATCAGTAAAACAGTAAGACAATCTACTGAGTGGGAGAAGAGATTTGCAAATGATATATCCAAGAAGGGGTTAAGATCCAAAATATATAAAGAACTTCTACAACTCAACACCCAAAAAACCCAAGTAATCCAGTTAAAAAATAGAGAACCTGAATAGACATTTTTCCAAAGAAGTTGTATAGATGGCCAGGAGACATGTAAAAAGATAGATGCTCAACATCACTCATCATCAGGGAAATATAAATCAAACCTGCAGTGAGACACCACCTCACACCTGTCAGAATGGCTAAAATTCAAAAGAAATAACAAGTGTTGGCAAGGATGTAGAGAAAAAGGACCCCTTGTGCACTGTTTGTGGGAATGCAAACTGTTGCAGCTACTGTGGAAAACAGTACGGAGGTTCCTCAAAAAATTAAAAATAGAATTACCATATGAACCAGTCATTCCACTATTGGGTATTTACCCCCCCCAAAAAACAAAAACACCAATTCAAAAAGATATATGCACCCCTATGTTTATTGCAGTGTTATTTACCATAGCCAAGATCTAGAATATTATGCAGCCATAAAAAAGGATGAGCTCTTGCCATTTGCAACGACATAGATGGACTTAGAAGGCCTTATGCTAAGTGAAATAATTCACACTGAGAAATACATACTATATGATTCCACTCATAAGTGGAATCTAAAAATAAAGGAAACAAATGAATAAGCAAAAAGTAAAATCAGACCTGTAAATACAGAGAACAAAACTGATGGTTGCCAGAGGGGAGGGAGGAAGGTGAGAGGTTGGGTAAAATGGGTATAGGTGTGAGAGATACAAGCTTTCAGTTACAAAATGGAAAAGGCACCGGAGTAAAAGGCACAGAATAAGGAATACAGTCAATGATATTTTAATAGTGATGTGAGGGCACATATGGTAGCCACACTTTTGGTGAGCCTTGGTGAGTGTAATGTACAAACTTCTTAAATTACTAAATGGTACACCTGAAACTAATATAGCATTGTGTGTCAAGTATACTTGAATAAAAATAAAAATTTTTAGAAAAAATAGCAGGGGCACCTGGGTGGCTCAGTCAGTTAACTCTTGATTTTGACTCAGGTCATGATCTCAGGGTGGTGAGATTGAGCCCCACTGGGCGTGGAATCTGCTTAAGATTCCCTCTCTCCCTCCATGCACCTCCCACTCATACTCTCTCTCTCTGTCTCTCTCTCTTAAAATAAAAAAATGAGATCTAGTTCTTAAAAAAAAAAGGATAAAAATAGTAGCATTATGCCACTGTCTTGATTTTCTGAATGTTTAAGGGATCCTTAGTTATATGTGACTTTATTTTAAACCTTGTCATTCAAATTCTTCTGAATGGTTAAATCTTACCCTAAATGTAATAAAAATCCTGTGATGAGAGGATGATCTTTAGATGCCTAGATTGAAGCCAGTTTATCTTTAGCTGCTAATATTTGACCAGATATTGGAATTACAGGGTAAGTAGATGAATTGGAAATAAGCATGACTCATTATAATAAGTCTTCACAATATTATATGAGTGTTTTTATACTACATAATCAACAACTACTGTGACACTTCATTAAGTGTCCTATTATTATTAGTCCTATATAAGAAATGAGAATTTCATGATGAAATCTTTGAGCTCAGTTTATCTTAGATAAGACTATTAACAAATATTTTACTTAAAGTAGAATATTATGCTACACACACAAATTATAGATAGATAGATAGATAGATAGATAGATAGATAGATAGATAGATAGATAAAGTATCTTTTTGCTAGGGGAAAAACAATGTTTTTGGAATTGACTACAGTTATGAAATATTTTTTATCTTTTAAAAAAATCAAATAACCACATTTTATTACCTGCGATTGGTTGAAAAAAATCAAATGTAAATATTTCCCACCCACCATCTCTTATCGGCCAAGATCAGATCCACCTGTGTCATACCATTGCCAATGACCACATTCAGTTACACTAAGGCATCTGCATGTGATGTGACTTCCGACTATATTCTGCTTGACTACACTCACAAAGTTAAAGCCACAAGACCTCTGTCTCATTCACATTTATTGAAGTGTATTTTACTCAGCTTTCTCATATTCTCTTTCATTCTCCTCATGCCTGCTCACAACACCTCCAATAATAAAACTGTAGTGTTTAATTCCTCCCTACAGCTAAAATGGGTTTATGTTCTTCCAAGTGGTGAACATATCCTGTTTTGAAAGAAAGAACTACCACCAGATGTCTGTTTGTAAGGTTGCCATTTGTTCATTTTAATGATATCATCCGTCATTAACTTTTCAGGGCCCTTGTCAATGTCTGTCTCTTTTCGATTGATTTATTATTTTGTGAATGTTAGTAAATGTGCAAAGCACTCACCTCATCAGAAATAATTAAATTGCCCTCTCTGCCCTGGGTATCTTTGCTCTTATCACCACTCTCCCTGCTTAAAATGTTGCAGAAGAATCTTTACTTGTCCTGTAAATCCTTCAATTTAATTAACTTTAACAAAAAAATTCACATGGTTCAAACACTCCAGGAGTACTGTTTCTTCAGAAATAGTAAATCATACCCTTCTGCTTCCTCCTCCTAGTTACACAGTCCCTGTCCCACAGACAACAAATACTGTTAATTTTTTCTTTGTCCTTATGGAGATATTTTATCCATAACTAACAAAAATATAATATTTTTTCTTCCATTTTTATGCTGTTCTGAACTTTCTGTTTTTCATTTAAGAATATATCATGGAGGGGCGCCTGGGTGGCACAGCGGTTAAGCGTCTGCCTTCGGCTCAGGGCGTGATCCCGGCGTTGTGGGATCGAGCCCCACATCAGGCTCCTCCACTATGAGCCTGCTTCCTCCTCTCCCACTACCCCTGCTCGTGTTCCCTCTCTCGCTGGCTGTCTCTATCTCTGTTGAATAAATAAATAAAAAACCTTAAAAAAAAAAAAAAAGAATATATCATGGAGATCATTTCATATCTGTACATAGTGTTTATATCTTTTATGTCTTCATAAGATTCTGTTGTGTGGATATAGTGTGATTGATTTAATCAGCCCTTTATTGACAATTACTAGATTACTTCCAAATGTTTGCGATTACAAATAATGCTGCAATGGATAGTTCTAAAGCTGTTTTTCATGGGTATAATCATATATGTAGGAAAATTAGAATTTCTGGTTCAAAGGAAGTGTGCATTTATAATTTTTATTAAGTATGAAATTGTCTTCAGTAGAGTTTTACCAATTCATACTGTCCTTAGGATTGTGTAAGAGTGTTTTCCGACACAATGTGTTTTCTAGGTGATAGGTGAAAATTTGTATTCTATAGTTTTAGTTTACATTTTCCTTATTATGAATGAATGAGATTGGGGACCTTTCCATATGCTTAAGACACATTTGTATTTATCAGTTGCCCAGTTCATATCCTTTGCCCATTCTTCTAATGGAGTATTGGTCTTCACTTGTTGATTTGTGTGGTTTTTTTTAAGATTTTATATATTTATTTTAAAGAGAGAGTGAGCAAGAGAGAGAGTGAGAGAGAGAGCTGGCACAAGTGCACAAGCGGGGGGAGGGGCAGAAGGAGGGGGAGAAGCAGACTCCCCGCTGAGCAGGGAACACACTGTGGGGCTTGATCCCAGGATCCTGGGATCATGACCTAAGCTGCAGGCAGATGCTTAACTGACTGAGCCACCTAGGTGCCTCCATGAGTATATTTATAAGGGCGGGCATTGTATGTGAGTTGATGTTGACTCTACACAATTGAATTAAAATTATTCTTTGAGCATTTGATATACTTGTGATTCACAGAGTAGGTTTTATTTGTTTATTTTTTAAGATGCCAGAAACAGAAAGTGTTGGCATGGAGCAGTTCTAATTGCTAGTTTGAGAATTGTTATGTCAGAAATGCAGAGTTAATTGCCATGTGGGGGTGCTCACTTAGAACTTTCTCACCATATTCCAAGCACAAGTTGGCATCTGTTATTATATTTGTACATGTAAAATAATTTATTCAGAAGCTAGAATATAATTGACTGAAGCTTGCCACTAAAACTAGAAAAATATGGAATTTACTTTCAAATTACTGATGGTTTTTTTTTTCTGCTAACTAGAAAACCTGAGATTTCTAGTTGCACATTTGTTCAGGCTTGTTCAATTATAGTAGTCACAGATTCTCATCTATTTTATTTGATTTATTTGTGAGTCAAGATTTTGATTTCATGAAGAGACTAGAGAAAGATCTCATTTGGTAAAAGAATAAAATGTTTTTGTGCTTGAGAAAGTGTTCACAATAAAATCCTCACAGATATTTATTGGCTTATAATAACTAATACTAAATGCTTTACATGAACCAGGCTGTATTCAATATTTCTTCTGTATCATTTTATGTAATATTAACAAAATCCAAAAAGTGGTTATTATCTGCATTTTATAGATGGGGAAACAAGCCAAGGACTAGAGCAGTTAAATGACTTGTGTAAAGTCACAAGCTAGGAAGTGTCTGAACTACAGTTTCTGCTACTGTTCAGAAGAATAAGGAAACGTGAAATTCTTGGACTGTTCATTTAAGCTGTCTTTAGTATTATGAAGAGTGGATAGTTTTTCTTAGTAGCAGGGAGTTAGGGATTTTATCACAGCCCAGAGGTAAAGGTAGAGATGTGTAAAGGTGTAACAGTGAGACCATCTAGACTACATTTAGTCAGGGATGAGTTGGAGAGCAGTAAAATTTAAGGTTGGGTGGGAAAGGGACCATGTGCTTCTCATATTATTATTCCACCAGAGTACTCCTAAGACACAGAAGCATGACTCCTATTTCTGGACCAAGGAGACATATTAAATCATGACTCTTCTATTGCAAGTAACAGAAATCCACTCAAGTTAGCATGGGTAGACTGGGTGAAAGATTTACTGGCTCACATAAATGGGAAGTCTAAGGGTATGTACAGCTCGGTACAGTGTCTCAAAACCTATAACCAGGGCTGGCTTTCTCTGTCTCACTCCCCAGGATGGGCTTTTACTAAAAGGCAGGTAAGATGGCAGTCTGTAGCTTAAACCTCATGTTCTCTCAGTTCAGTAACTCCAGCAGAAAGTCTTTTCTCTTAATTGGGGCAAAAGTATCTTGGAGGAAAATTCAGGAATGTACCTGTGCAAGAACCAGTCCCTGTGGTCAGGAAAATGGGCCCCACTGGCTGGTGGAGGCTGTGTCTTCACCCTTGTGCGTAGGCGATAAGGTGCGCCGGGCATGGGTTAGCCCTACTCAAGGTTTCTAGACAAAGCAGCAGACGCCCACTGAGGGATATACTGTTTACTGCAAGTCAAAATGTCTTTGAGGTCATGTTTTTTAACTTTAAAATCCATGTAAATTTTGTTTTATATGTCTGCATCTGTTATAATATTTTAAAATCATTCCATGTGTGGATTGAGTTCCTGCAGGAAATGGATTCTGAGGGCTAAAATTTGAATTTAGGAGGTCTTATCGGGAATGGCTTTGAGCGGGTGAAGGAAAAGCTGAAGTATGATGCCGGTGCAGCAGGCCTCAGCCAGTCCCACAGAGAGCTCTGAAGTTGAGATGGCCCTTCAGAGTTGTTCCAAGGGAGGCAAGGGGGCCTGACCTGTGTACTGCCACACAGACCGATGACTGGGTGCGGGCTACCCCAGAGGCGGGGCATACCCGCGGCAAGGCTGCTCCTTGCTCGGAGTGCTGAGTGCTGCTCCTGGAGCGGGATCAGGTTCTGAGCCTTTGGCAAACAACACCTCCGGCAGCCAGTGGAAGAGAGTACTTCATTCCGGAAGGGGGTGCAGGTTGTGGACCTGGGCAGCCGACCACAGCATCCATTACATTATCTGTGAGTAAAATTCACTCCAGGAAATGTGTCCTGTTTGTATGTCATTGTAAATGCTCCCTGGCATATCGCTGTACTGTTTGGCCACAGGTCCCCAGAAGAACAGGTACCCCAGTTTGAAGGCCACATCAGAGACACTGGGAACCCATCATAGGGGAGTGAAGAGTTAAACCAAATGAGGAAGAAACTGGAGCAGAAAGAACAGTTGAGAGATTTGCTATAATCAACTTTGGTAGTAGTAGCAGGAATCAAGAAGAAAAGATAAATATTTTCATCTGCCAAAGACCACCCATCTTCTACTGTATCCATACTGTTTGTCTTGCCTGTTGTTTGGATCCTAGAAGGGCCTAGAGACGATTGGAAATTTTTAAAAAACAATATTAGCTTGTAAAAATGAGATTCTCCAACATGTTTTCAGCTTTTTCCATTATCTTCTGGTTTATAGATCATTGGTAAACAATACAGTGCTCGTTGTGGACTCAGCCTTAAGGTGATGGGGGAAATACGACAGCAAGAATTCAGTGTTGTATGGGGCTCTTTGTGCTCTTGGTTACAGATGGGGAAGGTGTGTTGTTAAGGTGTTGGCCCATGTACACACACTTGATCTTCTCAGGCATTAAGGATTCAAACCAATATATTTTGATGCTGACTGAATCTTGTTGACCTGTTTGGTATTATTATTACTTCATTTCTTCTGTGTGGTATTAGGCTTATTAATTTTTCCTTTTAACTTACTAATTTTATTATTTATTTTATCATCTGTTGACTGAATGAGACACTTTAATGTGAACTTGGGTTACATATTTATTTCCCTGAACTGGAGAGCATATTTCTCTGTGTGGCATAGACAGTTTTCTTCTCCACCCCTCCAGTGCATTCTGACTTTAGAGGAGAAAATTCAGGTTTTTCTCTGAATAATTTTCCCTTTCATAATGGAAACTTCTTATTAAAGTTGACTCGACAAGAACTGTTGAGGAGATTTAAGAGTTTGACTGTTCTTGGCTGAAAGGTCTTATTAATTCACTTATTCAACAAATACTTACCAAGCACCTACCAAGTGCAAGGCATACTTCTAGAGATTTGAGGAGCTCATCAGGGAACAAAATACACAAAAATACTTCCTTAAGTATTAAAGCTTAAAATCTGGCAGCAAGAGGCAGGCAGTAAACATATTAAGTAAGTCATGCAGAGTGTTAGAAGGCAAGGTGCTTTCTGGAAGATGGCGTAGACGAGGGGAGTTGCAGGGCATAGAGCTTGGGATTTGTATAGGATTGTCAAGGTAGGTCCCATTGAGAAGGTGACATTTGAGCAAAAATGAGAAGGATGTATGGGAATTAGCTATGTGGATATGTGGGGTAAAGCATTCTGGCAAGAGGGAATAGCCAATGCAAATGCCCGAAGGCTGGAGTGGGAAGAAATAGTAAGAGATAAGGTACTTACTCTCAGCTCTTGGTTTTTTTGGATTGGGGAGGGAGGAGCCCTGCTGCTAATAGAGACATCATAGCCTGATAGAGTGCCTAGGTGTCCAGAGGGAGTTCACCTCCTTAAATCTCTGTTCTTTCACTATTTTAATTATGAAAAGCTGGAAAGAATACTCTTCTAGTCAATAGAATAATATATACCTTAAGTCATTAATTGTTTTTTGATCTAGAGCCTGGATTGCAGTCCTCAGAGGAACAAAATAAAAGTGTGTGTGCCTCTCCTTTCGGTCGCCTCTCTGCTCAGCTCTGATTTCAAAATAGGAATACTTGATTAAGATTGTGGACTTGGGTTGAAAACTGGTTTTAAGGGGTGCCTGGGTGGCGCAGTCGTTGGGCGTCTGCCTTCGGCTCAGGGCATGATCCCAGCGTTCTGGGATCGAGCCCCACGTCAGGCTCCTCCAATGGGAGCCGGCTTCTTCGTCTCCCACTCCCCCTGCTTGTGTTCCCTCTCTCACTAGCTGTCTCTCTCTCTGTCAAATAAATAAATAAAATCTTAAAAAAAAAAAAACTGGTGTCAGTCAATCCCAGAACGCCGGGATCACGCCCTGAGCCAAAGGCAGACGCCCAATGACTGCGCCACCCAGGCACCCCCATCAGAGCTTTTTAAAATGACAGTTAGTAATCCCTAGCAAAAAAATTAGGTATTTTGAATATCAGAAATATTACATATACCAGGACATCTGGTATGTCTTTAGACACAAAAAATGAAAAGTCCTAATTTAGTAATAATGATTATTACTCAGATTTTGACATAATGTTGTACCAAGTATTAAGTGCCCCAAATCTGCAAAGCCCAGTTACAATTCATAAACTCTGTTCTTTTTTCTTGTGTAATATGAATTCATAAATACTAATTTTAGCAAAAGTGAAGTACAACTTTATCTATCTGTTTTCTAAGACTTTTCTAAGCCATTGGGGGCAGCATCAGGACACTTAGGTTCCCAGCAGGACCAGTCATCTGGTGTTCCTTCCATACATCATACCTCATGTCTGGGACCCTGATGCCACTTCTACCTACTTCGTTCTGCTCCATTCCACCTGCAGGGAGACTGTAGCCATGTCATTTAGCTTTTGTGAGCCTCAGCTGTGAGTCCAGCCATAACGAGGTTTGTGCCTGGGGCTAGATGTGGGCTGCTTGAAGCCTCAGCACTGGTTAGCTGTCATTATTATTTCCCCACACCCTGCTGCAGCCAAGAGAAGCAGCCAGGACCATTGGAAAAGGGCAAGGCTCTGGAATGGGGCTGGGGCAGTACGGAGAATTTAGAGCTACGTTTTTGGAGTTGCTTTCCTCAGAGGCAAGGTTCTGGTATATTTAACTGATTATATGATTATATATTATATGATTTAACTGATTGTATTTTATTTTATCTATTTTTTTTAATAATGATTTTTTATTATATTATGTTAGTCACCATACAGTACATACCCGGTTTTCGATGTAAGGCTCGATGATTCATTAGTTGTGTATAACACCCAGTGCACCATGCAATACGTGCCCTCCTTACTACCCATCACCGGTCTATCCCATTCCCCCACCCCCCTCCCCTCTGAGGCCCTCAGTTTGTTTCTCATAGTCCATAGTCTCTCATGTTTCATTCCCCCTTCTGATTACCCCCCCTTTCTTTATCCCTTTCTTCCCCTACTGATCATTCTAGTTCTTATGTTCCATAGATGAGAGAAATCAT
>NW_024425897.1:5387427-5402731 GCF_017311325.1 Ursus maritimus
CCTATCCAGCTCGACTCAGGGGACCGGCTGAAAAAGGGGTCCCCTACTCCTCCGCCATCTTAACTCTCAATACTCAGCGCTGGAGATGTTCATTTGTAGAGATCCAGATGTATCTTCCTGCGTCTCAGGCTGATTCCGTGGTTATTTAGGCTGGTCTGGTACCTATCCAGCTCGACTCAGGGGACCTGTGAAAAAGGGGTCCCCTACTCCTCCGCCATCTTAACCCCCTCTTCGTACCTCAATACTCAGCGCTGGAGATGTTCATTTGTAGAGATCCAGATGCATCATCCTGCGTCTCAGGCTGATTCCGTGGTTATTTAGGCTGGTCTGGTACCTATCCAGCTCGACTCGGGGGACCGGCTGAAAAAGGGGCCCCCTACTCCTCCGCCATCTTAACTCCCATGACTGATTGTATTTTAAATACAGCAGCATCGTGAGGTAGATGGTAATACCTTCCTCTTAAAGGTGGGGAAACACAGGCCCAAAGATGGTAATGGAGCATGCTGAGGAGTGGCAAGTGTCTTATTACATAATCTCAAGGAAGAAAACTGACTTCGTTTTAAAATGTGGTTTCCCCTGCTTTCCAAAAGTTCACATTATGCCACTTCACTTTTACAGAAAACCTACATTGTGAAAGACCTACATTAGGACGGTAATGGCCTTTTCCTTAAAAGCAAAATTTCTTGGACTTCTTTCAGCTGGCATACACAGTAGTAGGTGCTGGGGCAGGTCTTCAGTTAAAGTGAAGAGGCTTCTGTGAACTTTCAGAAATCGGAAGATACCTGCAATTAAGAAACACATTCTGAAACAAGTGAAACTACTTGCTAATTTTCTTCTTAGCACAAGAGAAGAACTAATGCATTATTTATACCACATTTTCTTCAAATGTGCAGAGTAATTTTATTCTTTGTATATTAATACTTCCACACATTAATTAAGTACAAAAAAAAAGCAGGTGGTGGTGTTCTCATTTTGCGGAAGGTCAATCTGCGATGTTGAGAAGCCAAAAATAAATGGTTTAGAAATGTTTCCTATTAAGTATTTATTATTTTCATATAAAATAAACTAGATTGCATACAGTACATTTAAACTCAGTCCACATGCAATCAGGAAAATAGGCTCAACAAAAAGTAAAATATACTAGAGTTGATTTATTGTAAGTAAGAATGGCATAACGCAAACTGGTAATTAATAGGTGAATAGACGTTTTACTTATCAAGATTTTCTTAAAATTGCAAATATTGGATTAATGCAGTTTCATAGGGTGTAACATTGTGTGTCAACGATACTCAAATAAAAAAAATTAAAAATTGAGGGGAAAAGGGTCCAAACTTGCAGTTATAAGGTGAATAAGTTCTGGAGACTTAATGTACAGCATGTTGACCATAGTTAACAATATTGTCTTATGTGCTGGAAAATTGCTGAGAGTAGATCTGGATCTGAAAGGTTCTCACCGCATATACCAAACGGTAATTATCTGAGGTGATAGAGGTGGTAGTTAACCTTATCGCAGTAATGATTTTTGCAATATATACATGTATCAAGTAATAAATAAAAAGCATTTTATATATTGAAATTTATTCATGAAATTATTTGACAGGTATATATATATGGAGCATAAAAAGTGCCAGTGCTTATATTAGCCCCTGAGAATAGACTTTTGCTTCATGAAACCTAGGGGGAAGGCACAAACAAATGTGAAATTACAGTGTAATAAGGGCTACAGGGGAAGGTGGGTGGTGCTATATGCCATTGTGTAGCAGGAAGAGTCGGCTTAATCCAGGGGGAAGGAAAGGTTTTCCTGAAGAATTGGTGATTCTGTTGAGCCCAATACCTGAAGGAAGAGCAGAAGTAGGAAATAAAAGAGACCAGACATGGGGGTGAGGAGAGGAGAGCATTCAGGGCAAGACCACACCAGAAATCAGGCAAAAATTAGATAGTGTTTAGATTAAGAGATCTGCAGGGGGAGAGAAAAAGACGAGGGCTTAGGTTATACGGAGGAAGTAATATCTTTGAGGTTTAAGGGTGGATTGAATATGGAGGTTGAGGGAGAGGGCAGTGTCAATACATCTTAGGGGTGCAAGTAAATATGGTGACAAATTTAGCCACAAGGCTAGAAGGAAATTAGAATGAGCAATCTCTGTTCATCCCTCTGTAGTATTGTATTTATTCTAGTCTACCATTGACTGAAATCTACAGAGAAATAGATTCTGTACTATCTGCTTCAATAACACTTCTGTATATACTTTGTCTGAAGGTATCTGTTAGAAATTTTAATTTGAGAAGGTAGCTTAATGAAATTTTTATCCTAAATGTTTTTTTTTTTTCATTTTAATTGGTAGAATCTTAAGAAGATTCAAGAAATGGAAAAGAGTGATGACTCTAACACAGACCTGGAAGAGCTGAAAAATGCTGACTGGGTAAGGTCGTTGGACATTCTCTGTTCTGCTTAGTGTTGAAGACCTAGTGTTATGTGTTTTTGGGGTTTTGTTTTGTTTTTTAAAGATTTATTTTATTTATTTTGGAGAGAGAGAGTGCACAGGTGGGGGTGGGAGGGGTAGAGGGAGAGAGGGTGGAAGCAGACTCCCCACTCAGTGGGAAGCCCAACGCAGGGCTCGATCTAAGGACCCTGAGATCATGACCTGAGCTGAAACCAAGAGCTGGATGCTTAACCAACTGAGCCACCCAGATGCCCACGATGTAATGTTTTTTAAAATGCTTGTTAGTGGGGAGCTTGGATGGCTCTGTTGGTTGAGTGTCTGCCTTCAGCTTGAGTCATGATCCCAGGGCTCTGGGATCGAGCCCAACGTTGGGCTCCCTGCTCACTGGGGAGCCTGCTTCTCCCTCTGCCCCTCCCCCTGCGCATGCTCCCTCTCTCTCTCTCTCTCAAATAAAGAAATAAAGAAATTCTTTAAAAAATAAAACGCTTGTTATTAAGGGCTGTAATACAAATTGATACTATATGAATTTGAATGTCTAGTCTTATATTTGAGGAAATATCTATTCCCCATTTTACAAAACTAACTGGTTTTATTAAAGCCACCCCCAATGTCTTCTGAGAATTTAGGTATTTTAAAATGTTGACCTTTCTAATTGTATTAATACTTTAACATACTCTTGTAAGTCAAAGTTTAAGCTCTGTTTCAGGATACAGTGTGAAACTATAATGTGGTACCTTCATTTATCCAATGAACAGTTCCTGGATTAGTGTTCCAGGGATGCAAAATGAATAATACAGGATCTCTGCCCTCATTAAACAAGACAGACTTTCAGCACAGATGACTGCAGTTTATTTATGTGACACACTTTGAGTAGTCACTGTTTTTCTGTCATGATTCTAGATCTTAGTGTAACCAGGAGTCCCTGCCCTCATATATGACTTAGAGTTGGGTGGGCATGACCATGTTGAGGACAGGAGAGTCAATGTCATGAAATTAGACTGAGGTATGTTCAGGTGTCAGTGGGAAGGCACATTTCAGGATTCTGACTTTTCAGGTTAAGGAGAAATAATGGTTAAATAATGACATCATTAAATGGGGGACTAGGAATAGAGGCAGATTTGGGGGATATGAACAAGTTCTTTTGACCATATTAGATTTTAATTGTTTAATTCTTTTCTAATAACTTTATTAAATTATAATCAGCATGCAATAAGTTGCACATATTTAGTAGGCACAATTTGATAAGTTTTGACATGTACACACACACATACATACCCAGGAAACCATCACCATAATCAAAATAACGAGCCCATCCATCACTCCCCAAAGTTTCCTCATACCCCTTGGTAATCCTACTTCTTGCTTTCTTTCTCCCCAGTTTCTAGGCGCAATCAGTGATCTGCTTCCTCTCACTATAGATTAGTTTGCATTTTCTAAATTTTATATAGATGTAATCATATAGTATGTACTGTTTTTTTGCTTGGCTTCTTCCATTCAGCATAATTCTTTTGAGATTTCATCTATGTTGTTGCCTGTATCAATAGTTTAATGTTTTTATTACTAGTAGTAGTCTGTTCCATTGTATGGATCTACATGTATTGTATGAATGTAAATATTCTTAATTTATTGATGATATCTTTACTTAGATATTTGGAATGATATTAATCTGAAACATTTAAGAGTAAGGTTAAAAAACAAGTAGCTGTAATATCTTGTAAGTGGGTATTGTCATTTTAGAATAATACTGATAATCAAGTTTCCTTCGTATAGAATACTCTGGTAGTCTTTTTCCAGGTATATTTCAGTAGTCTTTTTCCAGGTATATTTCATCTTGGCTAATACATTTTAAATTTATTTTCTTAGACATGGAAGCCAGAAAAATAACTCTAGGTGGTCAGAATTTATCACAGTTAACATAAACTTGAACTAAAAATTTAATGTATTGCCTTCAGGCAAGCTCTTTTAAAAACTAGTAGGATCACTGACAAGAGATGCACTAACTGCAGAGAGTTCTGTTTGCCTAGATCACCAGTCTGTTTCTTGTAAAACCATTAAAACGAATTATTTAGAAATATTAGAAATGAGTAAAGAATGAGGAATAGAATGAGGGAGAATTAGGATATCTTTAATGGCAGTATCTAAACATCTCAGGATCTCCCTGGTGAAATATGAGGTAAATTAAATCTCTGGAAGTACATACAATGACAGTTGTGTATAATTTTATTTGATAACTGTGACTTTAATTTCTGAATTAAATTTCTGAAAATTTTTGCCAAACGATAATATATATAAAGAACTGTGTATATAAAAGGTCTGTTTGAATCCTTTCCTAATTATAGCAAAATCTTCAAATGTGAGTAATTATCTTCTAATTTATCTGGTTTGAGAATTCAAAAGTCACATATGTCAGAGTTTCTTAAAGCCCAGGGAGGTCAAGAAAAGAGACAGAATTTTAAAAGTTGAGATGATATATGAACTAGATCTTAAAGGAATGAGTCTAAGAGAATTTGGGACAAGAGCATTCTCAAAAGAAAAATCTAAATATTTTAGGAATATTGTATTAGAGTAACTTTAATGGCAGAATCTAAGAATCTGTTTAAAATAGGAATATTTTAGAAGGTATTCTAGTGGATAGACCACAGTATTAAGTGTGTCAAATCCTTTGTGGAATAAGAAATGGCACACATGTTTTTAAAATCATAAATTGTTTTTGAAGACATTTTTAAGAAATTTAATCCAGAGTTATCTTATGTAGATAATGCTTAGGAAATGCATCACTTGTTTTTTTTAAGGTTTTTTTTTTTATTCATTTAAGTAATCTCTGCACCCAACGTGGGGCTCAAACTCACAACCCTGAGATCAAGAGTCCCATGCTCTCCTGACTGAACCAGCCAGATGCCCCGTCACTTGGTTTTTAATAAATATATTTAAGTAGCTATTTGAGCCGCTTATTAATTTTAACAAACTACAGTGTTTCAGTTAACATCATCATGATTTACTTTTCACAGAAGTAGAGACTATGACACCTTAGCTTATAGGCAGGAAAATAAAAGAATTAAGGTATAATAATAATATACATATTTAATGTGTTTTATGTTATTATAAGAACTTCATATATATCTCATTTTCTTGAAGAGCCAACAAGATAATTCACCATTATTTGTTAAGAAAATGGATATTAAGTAATTTGTGCAAGGATAGTAATAACATAAAAATTATGATTTTTGAGCATTTTCTGTGTACAGAGCACTGTATATCAGCTCTGACCATCTCAGCAAGTTATGAAGTACCGTTTTCTTTTATCGATGAGGAATTGAGGGTTCAGAAAGGTGAAGCAACTTGCTGGATGTCAGGTAGCTAATAGGTGGTTATATCAATTAGCTGTGGTCACAGTAATGCTGTATAACCAACCACTACAGGATCATAGTCACATAAAGCAGAACATTTATTTAGCTCATGAGTGTGCAGATCAGTTGCGGCAGCTCCTCTCTATGTATGCCTCATCCTTCTCCTGGGCAGCATGCCAGTGCAGGCGTGAGGTCCTCATGGCAATAATAGAAGCACAAGTGACAAGCCCATGGTGCATTTGCCTTTGCAGCCTTTGGTCACATCATATCAACTACTCTTTCAGTGGCCAAGCAAATCACATAGCCAAATCCAATATTAGGGTGTGGGACATACTGCTCTTTAGTGAGCAAAATCACGTAACAGGGTGTAGACACAGGAGGCATGAAGAACTGAGGCCATTAACGAGACCGTCCACAGTGGGTGAGGGAGGGTTTACACTCAGCGCTTAGAGCTTGTGATTCTAGACTGGCTTTTTACCCACCTTTTAATATTCTTAAACCTGATTTTGAAAAGTGGTTTTGTTTGGTTTATTCAGTGTTTTGCAAGCCAAGCTCTTCATTTTTTCTCTGTGACTTGTAGCTATTGAGAGGAAACTAACAAATTTATTCACGGACATCTCTCCACCCTTGGTTCTTTTAGGCTCGATTCTGGGTTCAGGTGATGAGGGATTTGCGGAATGGAGTAAAACTTAAGAAGGTCCAAGAGCGGCAGTACAACCCTTTGCCCATTGAATATCAGCTCACCCCTTATGAGATGCTAATGGACGATATTCGATCCAAAAGATACACTTTGCGGAAAGTAATGGTATGTAACAAAGAAAACTATTAATAGACTCAAATGGTTATTCTTCAGTAATCTTATTTGTCAAAAATGTTCCTCTCAGTATTACATTTTAAAAATCGTCTCTTCCCATAGAAGTTATACATTGCCTTTACAGAACATTTGAAAAATACAGTAAGCTCAAAGAAGAAAAGTGACAACCCAGAGAAATATTTTGTTAACATGCTGGTGTATAACCTTCAGTCGTTTGTTTGTTTGTTTGTTTGTTTGTTTTTAAGATTTATTTATTTATTTTAGGGAAAGAGAGAGCAGGTGAGCAGAGGGAAGGGCAAAGGGAGAGACTCTCAAGCAGACTCCCTGCTGAGCATAGAGCCCGACATGGGCTCAGTCTCAGGACCGTATAATCGTGATCTGAGCTGAAATCAAGAGTTGGATGCTTAACCAACTGAGCTACCCAGGCGTCCCCAATCTTTTTTCTGTACATTTTATTTAGACAAATGGATTAATATTGAAGACTTTGCTTTGTAACCAGTTATTTTCACTTAACATAGTATATGAACATTTTTCCATGTCATTAAGTGTTCAAAATCATCATTTCTAAAGGACTACCTCTTTTATAGCTTTGTGGCTATACCAGAGTTTATTAAACCAATCAGCTTGTATCATGCTTTAAGCAGCCTATTTTGTGTATCCTTGCATTTACATCTTCTTGAATAGCAACAGTGAAATCTTTGTTTTTTTTAATAATAAATTTTTATTATGTTATGTTAGTCACCATACAGTATATCCTCAGTTTTTGACGTAGTGTTCCATGATTCATTATTTGCGTAAACCCAGTGCACCATGCAATATGAAATCTTTGAGTTAAGTTCTTAGAAGTGGAATCCTGACAGCACTATGTCTGAAATATATCCTGAACGTGACTGCTTCTCACCAACACCACTTCAGATGCTCTCTGTTCCAAGCCACTGTCTTTCGCTCACACTATTACAGTGGCCTTTAAGTGGCCTTCCCACTTTCATTCTTTCCCCTTTTAGTCAATTTTCCCCCAAAATAGCCAGAGTAAACCTCATAAGGTAAAAACTGATGATGTCATTGCCCTGCTCAGAACCTTCCACTGTTCTCCATCACACTTGGAACAAACTCCACATCCCTACCTTGGCCTGCAAAACCCCACAGAGTCTGATACGGCTTGCTTTTCAGAACTCAGCTCCTACACCCTTCCTGGTTGATTTCTCCTCCTTAGCCATGCTGCTGTCTGTTGCTGTCACGTGCTTCTGCAACTGAGCCTTTGCTGCCCCTTTTCCTGGAACTCTCTTTTCCCATACATCTATGTAACTTGCCTTATCACTTTTCGGGTCTCTGCTCAAGTGTCCCGTCATAGAGAAGTCTTCTCCGCCTCTCTACCCACATGTTTCAGTAGTTCACGTTGCCATGTATTTTCAGATTTGCTCTCTATCTCTCTTACCATGATAGGAACTTAGTTCTTTCACTGTTAACATCCCCTGTGACTAGACCGTGTGGCTGACACACAGCCAGATACTGAATACTGTGCCCAACAAATAGTTGTGGGACGAATTAATGAGTTATATCCACATTTTTTGAGAAAATTTAATTAGCTATTTTATGTGGAAGATTCTTATGAAACACATCGCTTAGTTTTAAAATAGATTTATGTAGGTGCACCTGGCTGGCTCAGTCTGAAGAACGTGTCACTCTTGATATTGGGGTCAGGGGTTTGAGGCCCAACTGGGTGTAGAGATTACTTAAATAAATAAATAAACTTAAAAAAAATAGATTTAAGTAGCTCTTTCAGCTTTTTGTTAATTTTAATATGCTGCAGTATTGCAGCTAAGTATTGCAGCTAAGTATCATGTTGATTTCCTTCTCAGTAAATCTGATTTTCTTTACGAGTGAGGAAACTGAAGTTTAGAGGTGCTGCATAACTTCCCAATTTCGGACAACTAGTTATAAGGCAAAGCCTATCTTCATTTTCATTCTGTCTGACCTCAGAATCTGTGCTGTGTGCTACACACATGTGGCCAAATTCACAGTTATATTGTGATGACTACTATTTATAACATAATAGTTTTTTCCATTTCCTCCTATCCTTGACCAAAGTGGGTATCTTTGGGGATTGACAGATTTGACTGGGAGAAAATTCTCTTTCATTTTTAAAATCTATATTTCTTTGATTACAAGTGCATTTAAGCATTTAAAAACATATGCCATATTTTGTATGTCTTAATTTTAACAAATCTTTTTAAAGATTTCATTTATTTGTCAGGGAGAGAGAGCACAAGCAGGGGGGAGGGGCAGAGGGAGAGGAAGAAGCAGACTCCCCACTGAGCAGGGAGCCTGATGCCAGGGCTGAATCCCAGGACACTGAGATCATGACCTGAGCCAAAGGCAGATGCTTAACCGACTGAGCCACCCAGTCACCCTAATTTAACAAATATTTATTGAACACTTCTCGTGTGCCAGGCACTGTTCTAGACTCTGGAAAAAAGACATAATACAGTCCTCATTCTCAGGAAATTCACAGTATGGTGGGAGCCACTGGTAATTAGGCAAACATTAATTAACAGTGTGATAAGCTAAGTGTAAGAGGCTATATGCCAAAAAATATCATTCAAAGTCCAAGAAATAATGGGATTTGACACAAGAAAACAATAGAAGTTCTCCATAATTGGAGCCCTTTTCACTCTATAATTCTTGTGAAGAATAAATGTAGATGGTTTCTTTTTTAAATGACTTCACACTATTTCCTAGTGCACTGTGAATTATTTACCCAAGACTCTATTAATAGACATTTAGATTGTTTCCAGTTTTCATTTTTTTAATTAGTATTATGATGAATATCCTCATACAGACATCTCATCTAATTATCTCCTTGGTTTGAATTTCTGTTGGTGAGATGGATAGATCAAGGATAATGCACATTTTAAATTTTAATACATGTTGGGAAACTTTTCTCCAGAAAGACTGTACCAATTTACACTTTTACTAATAATGCAAGATAATTTCTGTTGCCAATACTTGACAGTGTCATCTTTTTCAAAAATGTCTACTTAACTTTATCCTGAGTGGAAACACTTAACAGTAATCACAGGTGATTTTCCTCCTTATCCTGAAGGAATTATTTGGAAATTCGTATTATTGATTAAAATAAGTAAATGTTGCTTCTGCTAAATAGATTATTAACATTTCTTTTTTTTTTTTTTTTAAGATTTTATTTATTTATTGGACAGAGAGAGACACAGTGAAAGAGGGAACACCAGCAGGGGGAGTGGGAGAGGGAGAAACAGACTTCCCGCTGAGAACCCAATGGGGGGCGGGGCTGGGATCATGACCTGAGTTGAAGGCAGACGCTTAACAACTGAGCCACCCAGGTGCCCCAGATTATTAACATTTCTAACTAAAGTCTTTCACCTGTCACCCGCGATATAGCTAAATCATTTTATTTTTCATCAGAAAAAATAATTGTGCTAAATAGTAGTTAAACTTGTCTGATACTAGGAATTACATGGGACAGGGGCACCGGGGTGGCTCAGTCTGTTGGGCATCTACCTTCAGGTCGTGATCCCAGGGTCCTGGGATTGAGCCCCACCTTGGGCTCCCTGCTCAGCAGGGAGTCTGCTTCTCCCTCTCCCTCTGCCCCTCCCCCCACCCGTTCTCTCTCTAATAAATAAATAAAATATTTTTAAAAAAGAATTACATGGGATGGATTCCTCTTGTAGATGCTGATTTAACAGCTCTCAGCTGGGTTGTAATATGATATAAAACATGACATTGGGTGAGGCTTAAGATCATGTACTTTGAAATAATGGTATGTGATTATACTTAGACATAATGACAAAGAATTGTGCATCCAAATTGGAAGGTATTTACAAGCATAAATAATTATTCTTCTGTGGTAAATGAAAGGTTTTTAAAGAGTCTGGTTTTTTATTCTTTACTTCTCTCATTCATTCGTTCATTTTAAGGTAAAAGTCACATTAAATTACCTATTTTAAAGTGTATATACAGTATAGTGGCATTTAGTATATACACAGTGTTGTGCAACGTCCACCTCTATCTAGTTCCAAAATAATTTCATCACCCCCAAAGGAAACCCTGTAGCCATGAAGCAGTCACTCCTAATCTTCCCTCCCCTGAGCCCCTGGCAACCCCTTTTCTACTCTGTCTCAATGGATCTATCTATCCTGGATATTTTATATAAATGGAATCATACAATATGTAACCTTTTGTGTCTGGCTTCTTTCATTTAGCATAATGTTTCCTAGGTTCATGCATATTGTAGCATGTAGGAGTACTTTTATTCTTTCTTACGGTGGAATAACATTCTGTTATGTGCATATACCATATTTTTTTATCCATTCATCACATGATGGATATTTGGGTTCTTTGCACCTTTTCACTATTGTGAATAGTGTTGCTGTAAACAATCATATACAAGTTTTGTTTGAATACTTGTTTTCAGTTCCTTTGGATATATACCTAGGAGTGGAATGGGTGGGTCATGTTAATTCTGAGTTTAACTTATTGTGGAACCACCGAACTGCTTCACACACCACTTGCACCATTTTATGTTCCCACCAGCAGTGTATGAGAGTCTCCGTTTCTCCATATTCTTGCCAACACTTGTTATTGTCCATTTTTGTTTTTAATTATACCTACCATAGTGAGTTTGAGGTGGAATCTCATTGTGGTTTTGATTTGTATTTCCATAATGATTAATGATGTTATATGTGTTTTCATGTGCTTGTGGGCCATTTGTATATCTTTGGAGAAAAGTCAGTTCAGGGGCGCCTGGGTGGCACAGTCGTTAAGCGTCTGCCTCCGGCCCGGGCAGTGATCCCGGCATTCTGGGATCGAGCCCCACATCAGGCTTCTCCGCAAGGAGCCTTCTTCCTCTCCCACTCTCCCTGCTTGTGTTCCCTCTCTCGCTGGCTGTCTCTCTCTGTCAAATAAATAAATAAAATCTTAAAAAAAAAAGAAAGAAAGAAGGAAAAAGAAAAGTCAGTTCAGATCCTGTGCCCATTTTTTAATTGTGTTGTGTCTTTGTATTGCTGAGTTATAAAAATTCTTTATACATTCTGGATATTTGACTCTTGACAGACATATGATTTGCAAATATCTTCTCCCATTCTGTAGGTTGTCTTTTTACTCTCTTAATAAAGGTTTTAATTTTGCCAAAGACCAGTTTATCTATTCTTTCTCTCCCATTGCTCAGACTTTTGGTGTCATATCTAAAAATACATTACCAAATCTAAGGTTATAGAGATTTACCCCTACGTTTTCTTCTCAGACTTCTATATATTTAGCTCTTTGATCTGTTTTAATTTTTATATATGGTGTGAGGTAAAGATCAAACATAATTCTTTTGCATTTTGATACCTGTTTGTCCCAGCATCATTAGTTGAAGAAACTATTCTTACCCCCATTTAAGGGTCTTGGGACTGTTGTGGTAAATCAGTTGAATGTATGAGTTTATTTCTCAACTCTGATTTCTATTTCATTGATCTATTATGATTATCCTATGCCCATCCCACATTGTGGAGAGATTATAATATAATACATATATTACAGTTAATTATTGTAGCTTTGTGATAAGCTTTGAAATCTAAAAGTGAGTCCGCCAACTTTGTTTTTCTTTTTCAGGATTGTTTTGGTAATTCAGGGTTCTTTGAGATTCCATGTGACGTTTAGAGTAGGTTTTCAATTTCTGCAAAAAATACCATTAAGAATTTGAGAGATTGTATTGAATCTTTAGATCACTTTAGGTTATACCGTCATCTTAACAATATTAAGTCTTCCAGTCCATAAACATAGAATGTCTTTCCGTTCATTTATGTCTTTTATTTCTTTCAGCAGTGTTTTATGGTTTTCAGTATACAGGTCTTATACTTCATTGATTGAATTTGTTCTTAAGTATTTTATCTTGTTGTTGTTACTAGGAATGGGATTGTTCTCTTCATTTTTTCTGGATCATTTGTTTCTAGTGTATATACATTACACATATGTATATATATTATGTATGCATATATGTACATATACAACTGATTTGTGTATGTTGCTCCTATATCCTGCAACTTTGCTGGGTTTATTAGCACTAATAGTTTTCTTGATGGATTCTTCAGGATATTTTTTAATATACAGGATCATGTCATCTGTGAAGAGAGATACTTTTACTTCTTCCTTTCCAGTCTGGGTGCCTTTTAATTAACCTGCCTTGAAATGTCAGTGCTGAATGGAAAAAGCAGGCATCCACGTCTTCTTTCTGATGTTAGGGGGAAAGCATTCAGTTTTTCATCACTGAGTATAGTATTTGCTATGGATTTTCACAAATGACTTATCATGCTGAGGAAGTTTCCTTCCATTCCAACTTTGTTGAGTGTTTTTATCATGGAAGGGTGTGGAAATTTTGTCAGATCCTTTTTCTGCATAAGTTAAGACAATCATGTGGGTTCTTTTGTTTCATTCCATTAATGTGGTATATTACCATTAATGTGGTATATAGTTCCATCGTTGCATTTATGGAATAAATCCCACTTGGTCATGAGGTATAATCCTTCTAATATACTGCTAAAGTCAGCTTAGTAGGAGAAAGGAGTTTTGCATCCATATTCAGAACGAATTTAATCCATAGTATTGTAATGTCCATGTCTGGCTTGATATGAGAGTAATGTTGGTCTCATAGAATAAATTAGGAAGTGTTGCCTCCTTTTCTAATTTTTGGAATAATTTGGGAAGGATTGAGGTTAATTCTTTTTTTTGGGTGATGGTCATTAAGGAGGGCACTGGGTGTTATATGCAGCTAATGAATCATTGAACACTACATCAACAACTAATGATGTACTGTATGTTGGCTAATTGAATTCAAATTAATTAATTAAATGTTTGAGTAGAATTCACTGGTGGAGTGTTCTGTTCTTGGGCTCTTCTTTGTTGGGAGATTTTTGATTGCTGACTGAATTTTTTTTACCTATTACAAGTCTATTCAGATCTCTCTCTCTCTCTCTCTCTCTCTCTCTCTCTTTTTGTTTGAGAGAGAGAGTGTGAGCAAGGGGGAGGAGCAGAGGGAGAGGGGGAGAGAGAGAGAGAGGGAGAGAATCTTAAGCAGGCTCCACAGCCAGCATGGAGCACAGCACAGTGCACTATCCTGAGATCATGAACTGAGCCGAAATCAAGAGTTGGATGAGCCACCCAGGTGCCCCTCCTTTCTCTTTCTCTCTACTTACTCCCTCTCTCCCTCCATCACTTCCTTCCTTCCTTCCTTCCTTTTTAATCAGTTTTGTTAGTTTGTGTCTTTCTAGGCATTCGTTCATCTCACCTAGATTATTTTGTTAATGTACAATTATGTTCTCTTATAATGCTTTGTATTTTTGTAAGGTCTGTAGTAATGTCTTCACTTTAATTTCACTTCTGATATTTGTATTTTGAATCTTTTTCTTGATCAGTTTGTCAATTTTGTTGATCTTTTCAATGAAACAACTTTTGGCTTAGTTTTGTCTGTTTTTCTATTCTTTATTTCTTCTCTAATCTTTATCATTTCCTTCCTTGTGCAAGTGATGGATTTAGCTTATATTTTTTTAGACCCTTAAGATATAGAATCAGGTTATTGATTTGAGATCTTCTTTCTTAATATAGGTCTTTACACCTATGAATTTCCCTCTGAGCACTGTTCTCTCTGCATTCCAAAAGTTTTTGTATGTTGCATTTTCATTAATTTCAGTTTTTTTATTATTCCACTCATAATTTCTTCTTCGACCTGCTAGTTATTAGGAGTTTGTTTTTTTAAATTTCACATATTTGTGAATGTTTTCAGCTTTCCTTCTGCTAGTGGTTTCTTTCATTTCTTTGTGATTAGAAAAGATGCTTTGTATGATTTCAGTCTTTTTAAATGTGTTGAGACTTGTTTTAGGTCTAACACGGAGAATGTTGTTTTTGCATTTAAGGAAAAGCAGGCTGTTGGGTAGAATGTTCTATGTGAGTTGGTTTATTTTAAGTTAGACTGTATGTTATTCGAGTTATCTCTTTCCTTACTGATCTCTCTAGTTGTTCTATCCATTATCGAAGTCTCCAACTATTATTGTAGAACTACTTCTATTTTTAATTTTTTCTATGTTTGCTTCATATATTTCGGTGTGTTTATAATTATTATATTTTCTTGATTTATTGACCCTTTATCTATGTATACTGTCTTTCTTTGTCTTTTGTGACAGTTTTTGCCTGATAGTTTGTTTTGTCTGATATTAATATAGCCAGCCCAGCTCTCCTGTGATTACTGGTTGCATAGAATATCTTTTTTTGGGGCGCCTGGGTGGCTCAATCGTTAAGTGTCTGCCTTCAGCTCAGGGCGTGATCCCAGGGTCCTGGAATCGAGCCTCACATCAGACTCCTCCACTGGGAGCCTGCTTCTTCCTCTCTCACTCCCCCTGCTTGTGTTCCCTCTCTCGCTGGCTGTCTCTCTCTCTGTCAAATGAATAAATAAAATCTTTAAAATATATATATATATATCGGGGCGCCTGGGTGGCACAGCGGTTAAGCGCCTGCCTTCGGCTCAGGGCGTGATCCCGGCATTCCGGGATCGAGCCCCACATCAGGCTCCTCCGGTATGAGCCTGCTTCTTCCTCTCCCACTCCCCCTGCTTGTGTTCCCTCTCTCGCTGGCTGTCTCTATCTCTGTCAAAAAAATAAATAAAATATTAAAAAAAAAATATATATATATAT